>NC_083637.1:4749140-4886640 GCF_963576545.1 Limanda limanda | reverse complement strand
GCCCCTGGAGGCTGCGTGCGACCGTAGCCATGGCGACGGGGATGCTGATCGCTCATCCACTCCTGTCAGACAGCGACCGAACCAATCGGAGCTGAGCAGGGTGAACACCGGGCCAGGGAGACGCGCTATTACATTTATAGGGTTTGAAATTTGATCTTGTTGCACTTTGAATTATATCTCATGTCAGTTTTTCCTCCATCTCCATGTTCCTGTGTTGTCTTACATCTTGATTTAGAAGGTCCACCCACGCTGGATTGGACATGTTGGACACAGATGATCCTCAAAGAGCGATGGCTGGTTTGTAGCTTTGAGCTGATTGTGTTCACTTTGTGTCAAGTCTGTGAGAAGCAGTGAACATGACTGGTTTCATAAAAGTTAAATCAAGAGTTTCTTTAAGTTGCCTTTAAGTTTTTGAGTCAGAAACACTTAAGTCTCTATGTTACATTTAAGCGCCTTGAGATGATTTATGTTGTAAGTTGGTTCAGTACAAACAAAATGTAATCGATGCTATTTACTTAACAGAACTCAAGATAAACACAGATTATGAATAAAGATGGAGGACACACCTCCACTTCCTCCCATTCTACAAAAATTAGATTATAAAGATTATAAATCGAGGTCTTGATCTGTGAAGTGTCGTATAAGGTCAGTGGATCACATTTCAAACCAACTTTAAACTTTTCAAACAAACAATCCTCCTGTGGAACTTTCTGATAAACTTAATGTTCCTTTGTGTTGATGACGCTGCCGTTAAAACAGTTAAAAGTCAATAATCTGTATTCTACCTTGAAACAATCCTCTTCATCTTATTGTTTCAACACATTTAATCCCATCAGGACTTCATGACCCAGGCCACCGAGCCCCTGAGGATCTACGACATCATATCTACTTTTTACAAGCTGTTCTTTTCTTTGTCAATGTTGTGTATTTTTATCGTTTTGTTTTAAATGTTGTAGACATATCTACAAGCTGCAGTCGCTGAGTGTGTTACATCACAGAGAACTCCTGAGCAGCTTCTCATTCGACCTCAGATTGTTTTGTCAACTTCGGTTTCCAAGGTCAAGAGTGATTTTTCTCTCCCTTCCTACGATTATGTTCACCAGCCGGGCTCTAATTACACCAGCCGTCCATTGTGGGAGATCCTGTTGGGAACAATATACATCATGTGTTGGTGCTATATAAATAAAACCAAGAATTTGTGATGTAGTAATAACAATAGGAAAAAGGAGTTGTTACTATAAAAGTCATGAGAGACCCCTGTACAACCACTGGGCAACCCACTGTCTAAATACCCCTTGCCAATGAACCAATGAGCGTGCCATCTAGTTCTGTGTGTCATTTTATATAATTTATTTTATTTTATTTTATTTTATTTTATTTTATTTTATTTTATTTTATTTTATTTTATTTTATTTTATTTTATTTTATTTTATTTTATTTTATTTTATTTTATTTTATTTTATTTTATTTTATTTTATTTTATTTTATTTTATTTTTTTTCATTTTATTTTATTTTTTCATTTTATTTTATTTCATTTTTATTTGTATTCTTTTGTCTGGTTGCTTGTTTCTTATGTTTACTGTATTTGTAACTTGCTCCTCCTTGAAAGGAAAAAAAAGAAAATCCAATAAACACATTTGAAGTCATGAGAGGCAAAAGGAAGTTTTATTTTAGCACAGGAAAGAGAGAAAGGGGGGAGGGTGGGGTGGGGTGGGGGGGGGTGATGGAGGGAAAGGTTGTGTGGATCCCGCGACAACGACGGAGGGAAGAGCAGAAATGCTTGGGAGTGATTTATCGGGGGGATGGTGTGGTGAAACAGCTAAGACAGAGACCCGAGGCCCAGGCAGCAGCTGAATGACAGCCAGACCCCCCCCCCCCAACACCCCCCATCCCCCCACAGGCCCGGCGACCATGTGCCCGTTAAACAGCAGGAATCCGGAGCGTGACAGCAAAAGTTGCGTACGAGCAGCAGATTGTGTCAGCAAGTGTGTTTGCATGTTTGTGTGTGTGTGTGCAAGTGTTGTGCAAGTCTTAATTGTGCCTGTGTGTGTTTGTGTCTAAACGCCATGTGGAGCTGCTTACTGTCATCTGGCCTGGATTTGGGGGCGGGCCTTGATGTCCCGGGGATCGCCCTCATCACTCCGCTCCTGATGGCGTTAACGGGAAGGCTGCCGCGGCTCTTGCTCAATCCCACTGGGCCGAGAAAGACGGTGAGTGTTGCAGCGCGAGACAAAGGCCTCCGGTACCTCCACCACCCCCCCACCGCCCCCCAAAAAAACACAATCTCAGAGGATGACATAGCAGTTCTTAGGACATGTAACTCTGAGTAGATGCAGCCTCACAACAGCCAGTTTGGTTTGTTGTGAAGTTTCTTAAAAGTCCTTTGAGTCACGGACTGTGGGGGCGACAGGATTCCACCTCCTCCCACTGTCCAGAATCGAAGCCAAAATATCCTGTAGAAGAACATGGCCATCTTTTGACAAAGACCTAATTTTAGTAGGGTCAGGGACGTCAATTCCGTGACCATTCTCTGGCAAATATGTTTTGACGACTGATTTGACATCTATACAACATTTATAAAAAATTTAGCCCCCATGTCCCTCGCAAAAATGTCGGCATTTTTCGCTAGAGGGCCGAATCCAAAATGGCAGCCGGCACTATCTTGTAAAGGTTACTTTTTTACCAGAGCACCTAGAATAATGTATGAATACACTTTTTGTGGCTGCCATTTTGGATTCGGCCCTCTAGGGAAAAAGACGACATTTTTGCGAGGGACATGGGGTTCCTGACCCTACTAATATCTCACTTGTTTGATGTGTATTTTGACTTTTTAGTTCCCATCTGCTAACATGTAGGAGGTAGGATTTATGACCTATGCCGATACACTTTGGCTTCACTTTTCAAAGGGGCAATCATGTCGTCCATCTTTACATATAGTTCACAATATCTAAAGATGGACAACCCCAAAGGGAGGTCAAAATCATCTTGATCGCCCCCTGCTGGCTGGCAGCAGTATAGGTCATATATCCAGCCTCCTCCATGTTAGTGAATGGGAGATAGAGTAAACTAAACGTTAAAATGTTTCTCTAAAGCTGTTTTTAGATGCAATGAACTCCCCAAAAACTTTGGATTTTCTCCAGAGGTGTGAACGCAAAAGTCAGAGTAAGATCCTCCGGATAATTTTAGTGTTTTGTTGATATCAAGCTGATGTTTGCTAAACGGTTAATTTCCTATGAAGTTTACTTTTGATGCTGTAAAGAAGATGGTGCAAGGTCATGATTGACAGATGAAACAGTTTTCTTTCTTTGCTTTTGGTTAAAGGCTCATAAGACAAAAATGTTGGGAACCACCAAAATGCAGCTGCCTTATAAATCTGTTTATCCTCAAACAAACAGAGAAGCAAACATTCAAAAGTCTCACGAAACCCGAACTGGACGAGGAATCAAACTGTTGCTTTAAAGCAGAAAAAAGTCACGTTAGTTTCTTCTGTGGTGAACCTGAACAACAGAGGTGAAGAAAAACAAGGAGTTTGAGCTTCTCTGCGTCTACAAGAGGATCACATGACTTCTCCAGGCACTCACACCACTCAGCCAACTCTCCAGTATCTGTTGCCACATGCAGCAGCAGCTAAAGTTTCTCATTCCTTCTCTGCTACTCATCCACCTCTCATCATCACCGTCCTCGTCCTGGTGTATTTCACTTCTTCATTCGCTCCCTGTTCCTCTTTTCTCCATTCCATCTTTAAAACCTCACTTCCAGGTAGAGCTGCAGAGCCGTCTCTGCGTCGGCTCTACTTTCACATTCCCAGAATATTTCTCTAAGCTTTGTTTCTCTCACTTTGTATATTTTAAGTCACCGGAGAAGGAAGAAGATGCGAGTGCAGAACCTTGCTATCGCTTATCTCTTCACGTCGGGTCTTCTCTCATCCTCTCACCAGTTCTCCTGCTTGTAGTTTCACTGACTTCTCTCTCCGAGTGCAGGTTTGGTTTCTGTCACGCCCTGGACTGGATCTCAAAGTTTAAAACACTATGCAAAACCACAGAGGCCTCGATTTGAAAGTCAAAAGAGACGAGGGACGAGAGGGAAAAGCCGAGAAAGATAAAGAAAGGTTGAGCAGAGCGGCAGCTGGATTTATCAGCCGACCTCGAGGCCACAGGAGACAGTTTAGGATACAGTGTAAATAACAGCGTCTGCACAGTATTATTAGAAGTGTGTTTGTCAAGGATGCGGACGTGAGACGCTCCAGGGTCAAGGCCGGCCTCAAAGTGCAGAGCGGAGTTTCTAAACTTCCTCTGGATCTGTTGGAATCACCTCACTGACAGTGTCTGGATCCGTGTTTCCAACGTTCATCTGGTTCAAACTGGTCCCAACCACAACATCCTCTGCTGCTCTGTTGTAAAAGTACATCCTGCACAGTGATCCAATTACACAGCGAGTTGTGTTTAACACCTCAGAGACTCAACCTCCCTCGTGTCCCCGATTCTTCTGCCTGCTTTCTGTTTTTTCTGCACATTTTCTAATGCGGTCGTTTTAGGGTTAGGATGTCAAATACTTCAGATCTGTTTTCCAAAAAAATCTAATGGATCAAACATTTTCTTACAATGTGGCATCAACTTAAAAGTAAATTGAGGCAAATGTGTAAATGGCAGAATATCCTCTGTTCTCTGTAAGACTGTAAATAAAGATGTATGTAAAAAAGTAAATGTCTCCACTTCCTCCTTAAATACAGAAATTAAGCCCAAATATCCCAGATAGGATATTTTTTTTCAAAGCTTGCATTCATCCCCTAATTTGCCTGATTTTTGAAAAACTATTAGTACTTGTGATTTACAATAAAGGAAAAGATAATGTGTATGAATGGATAAAGCTTTTTGAACTGATATAAATATTCTATTTTTTACTCTTCTACAACCAAACCAAGGATGACGTTCGGTCTTGTCCTTTGACAAAACTCTAAATTCATAAAATGACAGATTTAGTTTGGGGTAAATGTTGAAATTCTTGATTTGTCCCCATCATCGTCGACTTTTTCCCCAAATAAACACATAATTTAACAAAACCATGTGACTTTATTTACAGTAATTCATATTTCAACACATTTACCCTTCAAAGTTCAGTGCTGGGAGGTTTGAACCTATAGATTATAATGAAACATTTATACCTGTATTAAGAGTCTTAAAATAAACTTTAACTTGAATTTGTCTTTATTGTTTATCTGATCTAATCCTGTAAAGAACTTTAAATGTTTTAAAAATTATACAGATGAAGCTATTTTTTGCTGATCATTGTTCATCGTTACCAGAAGTATTTACGTCAATATCAAACTTTATAAATCCAGCATCATCAGAGCTCTTCTCCCTCCCTCTCTCTGCAGATACGTTTTAACAAGGACACATTTTTGACCAAAAGTATGTGGACGTCTTCCACACTGAACTGGGATGAATGTTTCTTTATGGACCAGGCTTCCTGCAGCGGAGGACCGTCGTGTTGAAACATGAAGCATTCTTCTCCAAATTGCTGCTGTAAAGTTAGAATAAAACTTTGGAAGCACCATGGAAACCAGTCAGTGGTGTCCACATACTTTTGGCCAGTGGATTAGAAGCCAAAATGACTTTTCCCTCTACAGCTCCCTCCCTCAGATTATGATCCATCAGCTGTATAACTGGATATAAATATGGACGACATGACAAATTGTCCTGATCGCTCCCTGCTTCTTGTAAATCATTTAATAGGACAAAGATGTTCCTGTAATTCTCACATCACAGTTTCTAAGTTTGGTTTTAATTATTTTATTTGATGCTATAAAACCTGGTGACACATCATATTCACAGCCGGGACTCCGGAAGTGTTAATCATATCCAGGATATTCTGGCTTCATTTCTCGATAGTGGGAGGAAGTGGAGACGTGTCGTCCGTCTTTATTTACGGTCAACAGGATGATCCATGTACATGAGGACAAACAAACAACTGAGCACCAGAGTTTAGTTTTTTAAACATTATTTTAATACTTTTCTTTAAAAAAAATGTTTAACTCTGAACAAGATGAATCTATTGACCTCAATGCCTCACTCACCAACATACCGACAGGTTGTCCTGGGTAAAATAAAATCAAAAAGGAAAATAGCAAAGGAAAAACAAAATAAACTCAAAACAATCAAATATGAAAAGAGAAAAGAAATGAATGAAACATTAAAAAAAAAAAGAAAAAGAAAGAAGTGATTATAGATTTGAAAACACTCAGATATCTGGGGCCAACCTACAGAAGCCGGGGGGGGAAACCTCGTGCTTCCCGAAAAACACGATGGCACACGACATCCCAAAAAACTGTTACCATGGACGATTAAAACATTTCAAAAATAAAAACTAAAAGACAAGAGATGACAAACAAGAACCTATCATTCAGACTGTAGACGCTGTGAAGGAGATAGTGGTGGACGCGACGGCTAAGAAAGACAGAGAAGACAAACAAACATGTAAATGATGAGAAATAATGAAAAGAAATAAAAATGAAAGATGAGTAATGAAACGTTTAAGTGCAGATTTATGGGACAACTACAGAATGATGGAGCCCGAGCAGCGATCTCCAGAACCGGGTCTTCAAACGATTCACAAGCAAACCGCTGCAGGACTTTTGGGGGGTTTTAAAAAGGGGATAAAGGAAAATTAAATAGCAATAAAAACGTAGCCTTTAATATAAAGTGAAAAGAAGATGCATTTTACATGTAAAAAAAAAAAAAAAAAAAAAAATGTGAATGAACTTTCAGCACTCAATAGATTGGTTTTGGCATAGAGTCGAGAGAGAGAGAGAGAAAAGAAAAAACTGAAAAAGGTCGGAGAGAACGAGACAGACGAAACAATCCTCTCGATAGAATCATAAAAAAGTTTTTTCTTCTTCTTCTTCTTTACAGTAAATTCTACAAAATCAAAACCAGAGCTTCAAGATGAACACAGAGACGAGCTTTGTTTCCCCGCAATCCAAATCCCTCTCATGTTCTTCTGCGTTGACTTTTTCATTGTATATAATATATATTCATGTATCTATTTATATATAATATGTATAATTTGTGGGGGGGTGTGATGGATAGTTTACAGGCCAGAGCGCTAAGGCAAAGGACACACTCTGATCAACTTTTTAAAAACGCCACCGCTTCCTTCCTCGTCACCCACTCGCTTTCTTTTTAAATTTGTACACAGGCCCGAGCGTCGCCGCCTCCTCCTCCTCCTCCTCCTTCACCTCCTTCACCTCCTCCTCCTCTTCAATTCATGTCGGAGAGGAGGAGCAGTAGCAGGACGTGGAGGGAGGAAGGATGTCTTAGAAAAGTGTGTGACTGTGGCCGGGGTGAGTTGTGTGTTTCACTTCCACCGTGTCCTGAGAAAACAACCGACTCTCAGACGAACGCTTGAACCTGACGACAAACCCGACCACACCGCCCCCCCCCCCCCCCGACCCTCCCGGATTAAAATCTAAAAACTTGAAAAATAAAACAACAGAGACGAGATCAGACGAGAGGAGAAAGAAAAGAAAACAAAGAACCAGGTGATCCGTCCGTCTTCTGTAATTTTGGTCGCCTGTTTGTTTAAACCCCCTGTTTCTCTCCGGTCACACATTAAGAGAATAAGGTTTTTCTTTTATTTTCACTTAACTTAAATCCAACTCATCGAAGCCGTTACTTTATGTTAAAGTTAAGCCGCCTCCTCTTCCCTCTGCCGTCCTTGTTGTCCTCGAGAGACACAACTTTCTTAATGTCTCAGTGTCTGTCGTCCCCGGAGAACCAACGAGCATAAACACACCGGGCCAGACACCAAAACGTATCTGAGGTTGGAGGAAAACTGGGGGAAGGGGGGGAAGGGGGAGGAGCTTCTTCTTTCAGTTTCACCCCCCCCCCCGACCCCCCTACCCTGCTCCTCATTCACATGACACAAGCCAGCTGTTTCAACTACTGAGAGAAAGGGACAGTTACTATTAAGAGTGTGTGTTTGCATTCATATGAGCAGCGACCATGTATATCAGAGCTTTGTGGTGTATATGCGTTTTTGAATATTTCTTTTTTTCTAATGTACGTCTATAGGTCCTTCTCTCACTCCCATCATCACATCCTCAGAACAGGTTCTCTTCAAAAATGGCCATCAGGTCGCTCTGGAAGTTGATGTCGATGGTGTCGGCCATCTGAGGACGAGACGAGAAGGAGAAATATTAATATACCTGAAAATCTGAAAACCAGTATTTCTGGATACGTTTCAGATTTGCTCGTACCGCTTCTCTCCTGCGCCTCTCCTGCTCACGGCGGCGCGCCATCTCCCTCTGCTGGTCGAGGGCGCTCTGTGCAGCCGCGGAGGACGGCGTCTGGGGTTGAGGCTGAGCGGGCGGAGCCTGTGGAGAGGTGGTGGGCGGGGTAGAAGCCGGCGGTGTGGGAGCCAGCGGCGACTGTTGCTCCGGGCGGCGGCGGGTGTCTTCCTGGACTCGACGAGCCTGCTCCACGGTGTCGTCGTCGTCACGGCTACGGCAAGAAGAAGGGGAATAAATACAAGTTAAGATTAAGATACATTTATTTGTCCCAAACACAAGCACACTCATGCAAGGAGGGAAATTTAACCTCTGCTTTTAACCCATCTGGTGCAGGGCACACAGAGCAGTGGGCAGCCATGTACGGCGCCCGGGGAGCAGATGTTGGGGGAGTAAGGTGCCTTGCTCAGGGGCACTAGACAGGGTAGGGAGAATCCTCTTGGATTTTGGGACAGATCAATCCAGGTTCATCTTTTTGTTGTTTCTCCGTGGAGTCGAACCAGAGACGAACCAGAGACCTTTTCTGCCCATAGTCCAAGTTTGTGCCACTAGTCCAACGCCTCTCCTAAGGATTGTTGTCTCACTCTTTCTAACATGGCGTCTCCTCTGGACGTCTCCTCTCCGTCCTCCTCCCACTTACCGATGCTTCACCTGGCCCTTCTTGGCCTGTTCAGCCTGAGCCTTCAGCTGCCTCTCCCTCTCCTCCTTCTCCCTCGCCACCCGGCGGAACTGCTCGAAGCTGTCGCTGGAGGAGCGGACCGAGGAGGCCGGCGTGGACTGGGACCTCTGAGCCAGGCTGGCCCAGGAACCCATGTTCTTTAACTTCACCTCCTGGGAGAGGAGGAGGAGGAGAAAAGATGGAGCGGTGAGGAGGAAGGTGGAGAAAGAAGATGTGAGGCTGAATAAAGGAGAGACCAGATGAGGAGGTCGATTTCATACACACCTGTGTCTTCTTAGGAGCCGTGGGAGTTTTGGGCTCCTGCTTGATCTTGGCGTCCGGCTGGGAGCACGGCGGCGCCGGGGAGTCGAGGAGACGAGAACCAGGGCGAGAACCATCCAGTGGCTTCAGATCTAATCCTCAGAGAAACACCACATGGAGATTAACCACACACATGCATCTGAACGGTCACACTCATGCTTCTGGAAAGGGGCTGTAGATGTTGTTTTTAAAGGAAATATACGTATGAGCAGTGGTGTATAAAGTACTTGAAAGCCATACTTGAGTAAAAGTACAGATATCTTACCTGAAAGTGACTTCGGTAAAAGTAGAAGTCACCCGTCAGAAAATGACTTGAGTAAAAGTCTTAAAGTAGCTCATATTAAAAGTACTTAAGTATCAAAAGTATCTGGTGTTGAAATGTACTTAAGTATCAAAAGTAAAAGTACAAGTACCAAAATTAAAAATGCAAAGTGCTTTTTATAGTAGTCCTATACAAACACAAAACAACCCAAAATGTTTCTCCTCAAGATTTATCTCAACTGACTGAAAAATTTTAACAACAATATGAATATAATGTATATAATGTAAAAAAATGTAACCCTAGATGAGAGAGAGAGAGAGAGAGAGAGAGAGAGAGAGAGAGAGAGAGAGAGAGAGAGAGAGAGAGAGAGAGAGAGAGAGAGAGAGAGAGAGAGAGAGAGAGAGAGAGAGAGAGAGAGAGAGAGAGAGAGAGAGAGAGAGAGAGAGAGAGAGAGAGAGAGAGAGAGACAACCTCCGCTGCTCAAGTAACGAGCCAGTTTGAGAATGTAAGAAGTAGAAAGTTTTCATATTTTTGTTCAAATGTAACGAGTAAAAGTAAAAAGTCGTCAGGAAAAGAAATACTCAAGTAAAGTACAGATCCTTGAGACGTAAAATCCCTGGAGAAATGTTAAGTGAGGTTACAAATCAAGTCATTTTCTCATAGACTTCTACAGAAAGGGAACCATGGAGCGCCCTCTGTTGGTCATTCAAGAGAACACAAGGGAGGCAGCTTTTCCACACACACAACTTCCTCATCCTCACTTTAAGATTCGGTCAAGTTGCTCAATATCTTTTTAGCAAAGACACCTTGTTTAACTTTAGAGTGTCTTGTACTCACTGTGTTTGTTGTCGGGTTTGTGTGAATCCTGACGCACAACAGGACTGAAGGGGGAGGGGGGCAGAACGGGCGAGTGGGTGGGCTTCTCCTCTTTGACCTCCACCAGGTTGGACCTCGGCTCCTGCTGAAACACAAACGTGTGTTTACAAAAAGCTCCTTCAGCAGCGACAACGAATTAGTCGTACGTTATTTTTTCTTAATTTTAAAAACCTGCAACTCTTCACTCACATGTTTCTTGGTCTGTGGCGGCGACTGGTGTGACTGGAACTGAGGAGAGTGCATCATCAGGGGAGGGGGGCTGTCACGCAGGCAACCTGGAAAAACAGTCATGCTTCATTTCAGTCAAGGACAAATTTGGCTAAATGTGCGGTGACGTCTGCAAAATGTATTTTTATTACTCGGTACTTTAATGACAAAGTTCCAAAGTGCTTTAAAAAAGGATAAAACATTGCAAACAATAACACAGAATGTTATAAGAGGGGTTTTAAAAAAAAGGAGGAAGCAAGTCTAATCTATGTGTGGAGGCTACGTAGGAAGGTTTCACGGAAAAGCACAAATGTAACTTCTGAAACAAAGATTTTTATTCTCACATTCTGCACCATGTGAGATATATTAACTCTGTGTCTACTTGAACTGAAGATAAAGAAGTACAAAGACATTAGAGTAGTTCCAGTATTTAAGAAAACAACTTGTATATTTATGAATTTCTTATTTCTGCAATGCTTAGGCAACAAAAGTCAGACTAATTTATTGTAAAAAAAAGAAATTGCCTTTCTCTAAACCTTAGCTGTACTCATTTATTGTTTTTTAAGCTGAATTAAATTAAATCAAATATGTATCGTTTACCTCTTGTGGACTAATCTGTATAAAAAAGGTTTTTCATGTGAATAAACAGAATCTGTTGGTGAGGGACAAGACTTCTGGGGTCCGAGGATTCTTATTTATGTTTCTGGTTCGACCGATTACGTTTGAGCAGGATTCAGTTGCCCGCAAATTATTTATCTGTATTTCCATTTGAATATCTGTTATTGGAGATGAGACAAAATGTCCTCTGGACCTAAAACACCTACACAGGCGCTGATTGTGTGGAGAAACATTCTCGGCCTGGATTTCCACCGGAAACCCCCAGAGGCTAAATCATCACTACCAACTTGTGACCCACTTCTAACAGATTATTCTTTCTTACCCACATTATAATTCACAAGGAGGTGAAAGTAAGACAAGTTATGAACAGAATAACATGTTTTTCTTTTCCCGTGTGACCCATCCTCTTGGTTTCAGAGCCCTCGGTGTCTGAGCGGTTGAGTCTTGGTCTCACCTGTTGCGTACGGCTCTGCTTTACTCGGTGGAGACGCCTGCTGCTGGAGCTGCAGCTGCATCTGCTGAACCTTCTGCTGCAGCATCAAACCTTTCTGCTGCTGAGCCGTCGATATCTGCGGGAACGGCTGCTGCATGAGCGGGGGGGCAGAGCCGTGTCTCTGCGCCAGGCCCGGGCCGGACAGCGCCATGGCCGGCATGTGCAACGACGGCATCAGCTGCACGGGCGAGTGCGTGTGCATGGGCTGCGTCTGTGTGGGGGGGGGTCGCGGCTGCAGAGACTGCAGGAAGCTGTGCACCTGGCTGAGGGGCGGGGTTTCAGCACTGGTGGGTGTCGGCTCCTCGTCGTCCTCCAGCAGGGCTTGGGGGGGTTGTGAGGAGAGGGTTCCCAAGATGCCGTGCGACGGGGGTGAGGGGACGCGAGGACGGGGGGGCGGCTGGGGGAGCGTCAGGGGAAGCGAAGGCTGAAGCTGGGGTGAGGAGGCCGGGGGGGGCTGGGGGGGCTTGGGGGGAAGCGGTGCTGCTCGGTTGCTAGGTCTCGATGGTTGCTGGGGCAGAGCGTTGTGGAGCGCTACAGAGAAGGAAGGGAACAGAGGGAAGAGAAGAGTTCAGAAAAACAACATTCCAGTTTAAAGAGAAAGTCACAAAAACAACACTGACCATGGAAACAACATCAATGAGGTTTAACTACTGAGGGAAATTACATTAAATAATGAATAACACCCTTAACGGACTCTCTCAGGCAACGGTAGATTATATCTATCTGTAGGGATATCGAGTGTGACATTTTTATTTTATTTTATTTATTATTTTACGTAGGTATGTATGTTTGTGTGCGTGTTTATCTTTATTTATTTTTTTTTTTTTTTTGTATGTATGTGTATGCAGTGAAGTTCGCCTGCATTTCATTGTGCAACTTGTGTGGTATGTGTCAATGTGTTTTGTAGGTTCTTATTGGAAATTAATAAAAAATTCAAAAAAATAAATAAAAAAATATAAAAATAAAATTAATAAAAAAAATAATTAATAACAGCTGCAAATAGGATCAGACTTTGGGGTTAATATGATGAAAATCATATCTTATATAGATTATATAGATACGTTTATGTCTAAATAAATGTTACTTTGTATAAATATTAGAAAAAGTGAGTAAACAAGAAGTAAATAGTGAGTAAATATATATTGTTTTTTATTATTATTATTGTTTTTCTTACGTGTGGTGTATTTATTGTGTTTTTATGTTTCTATGTTCATTGTATGCACCAATAACCAGAGCAAATTCCAGGTAGGTGTAAACCTACTTGGCAATAAATACGTTCTGATTCTGATTCTGATTATCATCCAGAAATGTCAAATATTGTTTGAGCTCAACCGGTTTGTTGCTCAATCGATAGAAATTAGCTGCGGATACGAACAATCTTACAATAAAGACAAAATCTACATTACATTTGACATAAAAATATGTTTTAGATTGTTTATATTGTGTTCTATTTAGATTGATCTGCTTCTAGCTACGATACAGAACAAACACTTTGTTGCTAAATTGAAAAACTAGTAGCTTTATTCATTATATTTATCATAATAATTAGAGTAGTGTCAGTGGAGTACCTGGCGAGGGGATGATGGGATGTTGGTTGAGGAACGGATGCGTCTCACTGGTCATCTGGCTGCTGGGGGTGTTTGTGTTGAGGAGCCCGGCGCTGACGGCGACGCCAGCAGCAGCGATGGTTGGATTCGGCGCCGGGTTCGTCTGCGTCAGGTGAGGGTTCATGAAGTGAGCCAGGGGATCGAACCCTGAGGCCAGCAGCTGGGAGGTGTCCAGAGACGGGACGGGGACAGGGACAGGAGGGGGGGCGACGTACGGTAGCTTGGACTGGACGACTGGAGGCTGAGGCTGCAGCTGAGGAGGGACAGGGACCACTCCGCCGCTGAGGGACTGGTGATGTGGTCGCTTGATGTCTTTGTTAGTCGAGCTCTTCTTCTGCGGTGTGGGAACCAGCCCTGGTGGAATGAAAACACATGAAATAAGTAGGAAATCCACAGAGAAGCTGATCACGTGAGGAGACATTTAATGATGCGCGTGTGTGTGTTCGTTACCATTCTCACTAGAGTCTTCACTGTCAGAGGAGTCGCTGCTGCCTGAGGATGAAGATCCCGTCTTCGTCTTAGTCACATTTGTCGTTTCCAGAGGTTTGTCTACTGCAACACACCCACAACATTCAGAAATTATTAAACCGGCCGTTTCTGTTTCACTTCTGATTGATATTCATCTGGTGTGAAGACAAAATAAATGGAAAAACATGTTAAGGAAACACAGAACCCCTGAAGTCCCAAATAAGATATGTATTTTATGTTGTGGGCACAAGATATATATTTTAAGAAGATATTTGAGTTTGAATCACTCAGATGCAAACAGCCACCAGATTTGTACCGTAGATGGAGAAAACTCGACAAATCAAGTATTCTCTTCACCTGGGAAAGTCACACGATGAAATTCTTGTCGCTGTAAAATAAAAAATCTCTTAAAAAGCTACAAACTCAAAGTGGACCCTCCCACCATTGATGAATGGATTGAAATTGGGTATGAGATTTATGTTATGGAAAAGATCTCTTTTGCCCTCAAGGTCGAGAAAGACATTTTTTATAAGACCTGGACCAAATGGACTGAGTATGTAAAACCAGTTAGATCTGATTTTATTTGAATATACTTGTGTTTTGTGTGATCCTCCTTTTTTTTTTGATGTGAAGTGCGTTCCCCGGTTGTGTTCTCTTTATTATTGTTCCTACATGGAGTAATTTAGGTCCATAAAACAAAACCCCAGAAAGGCAGTATGAACAAAATCACCCAAACTTACTACATCCATCCTTTCTTATGTCCTTGACAGACTAAAGCTGTATTTAATGTATGTGATGGAAATGTGCCTTTCTAAATAAAAAGAGAATTTAAAAAAAAAGAAGAAGCTATAAACTCAATTTAGTGTTGCCTTGAAATCATCGGCCAGTCGTGTCTTTACTACGCAGATATTAACTCTGTGTATATAACTTAATCATCTTGCGCACACAAGATTGTAACTTGTTCCCACAAGATTATGACTTGTGTGCACAAGATAAAAAAAATATATTTTGGGACTTCAGGGGCTCAGTAGAAACCTGCACTGATTTCTTTTAGCCTGTTCGCCTATAGCCTACATTAGTTCACTATACTACCACATTCAAAATGAGCAGTACAGCGAGACCTTCATCTGAGAAGTTAAAAACAAGCACTAAGCAAAAGTAGGAGCAGCCCACCTGATGTCCTCTTCTTCTTCTTGAGGCAGCTGGAGACGTACTTCTCCAGCTCCCGCAGCGTGGAAGGCTTCAGCGTCTCGAAGTCGATCTCGATCTCGTCCGGGTTGGAGTTCTTCAGCGACGGCTCGCGGGTTTGGATGATGTGCACGACGCGGCCCAGTTTGTCGCCGGGCAGTTTGTTGATGTCGAGGCTCAGCTGACGCTTCTCCTCGTACGACATAGGCTTGCCTCTTTCAGTGGACACGCCCCCAAATACATCTGCAGAGGAAAGCACACAACCCGACACCATTGTTAAAGACGTAACGATTTCTACAAACAGAAAATGTTGCTCACCGTGTGCACACGTACCGATTTCCTCTTCTGCTTCCAGAGAGGCTGAGGGGACGAGAGGGGTCGGCCCCGGCTGGGGGGGGGCAGTCGGGCGGCTGTTTTTCACTCCTTCCTTCTTCCTGTGATGGACGGATGATGTGATTAGCTCCAGTTAACGCAGCTACAACAACATCACCGAGGTAAAGTCTGTGAAACCTACCCTGGCTTCTTCCTTTCCTTCTTCACAGTGATCGGCTCCTTGATGCTCTTGCTCTTCTTCGCCGTCTGAATCATCACAGGCGGAGGAGGGACCTCCACTGGCTCCTCTGCTCCCATCTTCTTCTTGTGCTTCTCTTTCTTCTTCTCTTTCTTCTCCCTCTCTTTCTTCTTGGGCTTGATGGTCTGCGGCTGAGAAAGTGCTGCAAGTTGTTCGTGGACAGCTTTGAGCTGGAGGAAACGGGAAACACAACAACAATGATCTTAGAGAGGCGAAAAACAAAGCGGCCTAAGCTTTTGTTTCTCCGTGTTTCAGCGATTACCCACAATCGGTAAAGCTGCTCTGCGTGGCCCACCCACCTGTTGTGTCTCATTAGCCTCCCTCCCCCTTCATTTTCCATCCTCTAACCTGTTCCTGTAACTCAGCCAATCGATGTTGCCGCTCGTTGTCCGGGCCTCCTCCCGAGGACTCCGATTCGGAGGAGGTGGAGCTCTCGCCCGCCGAGACAGCAGAAGGAGGCGGGGCTTGTCGAGTGGAGGGGGCAGGGTGGAGGGCCGACGACGGGGTGGGAACAGGGGTGGGCTCCTCGGGCTCATCCGGCATTTTGGCCAAACGCATCTCGAACACGTCCTGTCGCGAAAAACAAGAGAAACTGTGAACTGGAGATAAACCTTTCAGAATTCTTTTAACATAAATAATACGTAAAATGGTGCAAATGTAATTAAATGGCTTTAACTGCTGTATTATAAGTAGCATCTGCACATTGACACAGAGACTTTGAATTTCACCGTGTCTAACTGTTCTCATATTGTTAGAAATCAAATAGTGTATGCATGTATATATTAATACATACTGTAAATATTTTCTTCTGACGCACTTTCTACTCGAGGGTGGATGGATACTTTATTGATCCTGAGGGAAATTTAGATTGAAGTATACTTCTTTCCTTCCTGCCTATCCATCCATCTATCTACTGTAGTGGTGGGGGAAAAAAATCGATTCTGTTCAGTATCGCGATATTTTGCGCCCGCGAATATATCGATACTGTAGCACAAAGTATTGCAATATTTTTTAATATTTATTTACAATTATATATGTAACAGCCCCTGGCTGGCAAAGCATGACAAGGAGAGTTTCAGAGTTTAAAAGATACCTAGTGTGTATGTGGAAAGGATGTTCTCCACTGCAGGAGATATAGTAACGGCCCAGAGGAAATTTAACATCTTAGCAGGTTGATCAACTCCTTTTTCTGAACAAAAATGCCAATATTCCCAAATGAATTTAACATTTTGGGTCATAACCTTGCAGGTCTCAATTTGATTGAAGCTCTAGGTTACTCTTATTTATATGATTGAGCTCAGTGTTCATGTGAGAGGTCTCCTATTCAGAAAATAATTACAAAGGTCCTGTGTCCTGAATGTTCAAGGACAAAGTTTTTGCACTACCCTTTCTTAGTTTTTGCTCTTCAGTAAATGTGTAGAAGACAATGTTGTTCACAGAATGAAATGTGACATTTGAAGTGAGTTGAGCAGTCTTATTTTCCTCATTTTTTGTAATGCCTTCGAATAATATGGGGGACATGAAATCGCAGAATCGAATCGCAATACTTGCAGTATCGCAATACTATCGAATCGTCACATTTTTGCCAATTCCCACCCCTAATCTACTGCATTTGATCTTGGAGCCCGGCTGCAGGAGTTTGATCCCATCCACTGTTACATGGATGTCCACATACTTTAGGTCATGTGGTTCTTATAGTGTTGTAACATGTGCTCACCCACCTGTAATTTGCGAGCCATGGAGACCACGTCATGGTCTGGAGGATTGTACTTATAACAGTTGGAGAACATCAACCGGGCTTCTGTCGCAAACTCCTGAGCGTCTCTGTACTGTTTGTTGTCCAGCTTTTTCTGAGGGAGACAAACAAAAGTGTCTTCATTAGTTTGTTCATCAGAATAATAACAATGATTTCATATTCTCGCTTCCCTGGCCAATTATGACTCGGGCAGCAATATACTGGCTCTCCCTGTGATTAAGTTAATAACAGTCATTACATGCGGATCATCAATCCGAATAAAATCACCTTGACGGTGCTGAGATCCATGGGGTGCTTGATGATGTCATGGTAGTCGTGGAGGCCAAGCGCCCGAGCATCGACCGGCTTGTAGAAGGGCCAGGCGTACGCCGCGTGCTTCTTGGACAGCATCTCTCTGACGAGGCGGGCACAGGAACGCAGCTGCTCCTGACGATTCAGCGTCGCCATCCCCCCCGCCTCCAGACCAGCGACCAGGTGATGCTGAGAATCTGGCTGCGCCGCGTCTCGTTTGGGTTGCTTCAACGGACGAATGGTGTCTCGACGTGGCCGCGCCTCGGCGGAGACGGGAGAGGACTCACTGAGCTGGTCGTTGGCCGTGGGCGTGGTGGTGTCTGCTTTCCTCTTCTGGCTCTTTCTTTGCTGTTGGAGCAGCAGAGGTCAGAGATTTATGAAAAATGACGTAAGAATGAGCCTGTGTGTTTCAAGAAGGAGTTCTCCATTTCCTTACCTTGATAAGGGCGGGGGGGCTCTGCAGCATGGGGACGGGTAGGAGGCCTGGGTGAGCCGGGGCTGAGGAGGGAACAGAGGTCAAGCCTTGGGCCAGGACATCGGAGGTTGAGAGGGGGAACGGGCTGACCAGGTGGGCGTGGGAGGTGGGTGTGGGAGGCACGCGTGGGGGGGGCAGAGGCTGCAGTAGAGCTTGGATCGAGGGCTGGATCGAGGGCGGGAACATGGGCTGGACCAAGGGCTGGAACAAGGGGTGGACCACAGGCTGGACCAGGGGCTGCGATAGAGGCTGGGCCAGGGCTAATGTGGGAGGGCCTTGAGGGGGGGGTGCAGGACGGGTGTGAGGGGTGGTCGGCGGGGATGAGAAGCCTCGTGTATGGGGCGTGGAAGAGGGGGACGACGAGTCCTGGCCTGAGTCTGACTTTGTGATTAGAGCTGGAAAAAAAAGAAAAGAAAGCAAGATGATTATGCCAAACCAACCAGTTGAACCCCAGACCTGGTGAGGACGAGTTATGAGAAACAATCAAAAAACAGTACAGGACATGTCAGACCAGCATCAATAAGGCAAAACGTAATTTAACAATACAAATTCCATGCTAGGTGGGGTTTACAAGAAACAAGTAGAGACAATTAGTTCTCAACACAGACGCTTGGCTGGTTAGACTAGTTTACCAGTCACAGCACTTTACTCCTCATAGGGCTGAGACACACAAACACAACCAACTAGAATAACCACAGGCTGCAAGCACCACCAACCAGTGCAGACACAGTCTACATTAGGCCATGAGAATTCTACTCAGTAAATCAGTCAAAGTCGAAATTTGACTAAATTCCCAAAAGGCAGTCTTGACATATCGTGTTCACCCAGACTTTAACCTTTGACCTCCCAAATCCAATCCGTTATGTGTCAAAGTTGCTGTTTATGCATAGTTTGAAAGAATTCCCTTTTCTACAGGAAAGGCTCTTGTTTTCAAAACAAATCTTTTGAAGTGCTCTCTAACTCGTTATATGTTTATGTTATATGTTATATGTTATATGGTATGTTATTTTTATTTTGTAAAGCCCTTGCCTGCCAGGTCAAAAGATCACAGGTCCCACTTACTACGTACTTACTACATATATATTCATATTTTTTTGTTTTAATTTAATATTCCCCACTCCACCCGGTAAACATCAGCTTCATTTTAATATTTTTCTGCTTCATTTTAATATTTTAATATGTTATATGGTATGTCAATTCTTTTTTAAATTTTTGTAAAGCCCGTCTACTGTGTCCCAAGAATTTCACTGCTCCAATGACGCTCTCATTGGTGCATGTGACAATAAACTTTGATTTGATTTGATTTGAACTCGTACCTGTCTCCCGTCGGAACCCCCTTCGTCCCTTGGTGACCACGGCGATCTCCGTCTCCTCCTGCGGCATCTGTGTGATCTTCTGGAGGAAGTGCTTTTCCAAGGCCTCCGCCATTAGGACGATATCATCCCCCGGCTAAACAAACAAAGACAAACCTTAACATCTCTCTTCTCTTTGAGTTGGAACAGAAGTTTGGTAGGACACTGCCTGTTGTTGGGAGTCGTGTCACATGTGGCCGGACGCCATCATGTCGCTGACCTTGTTGTAGATGTAGCAGTTGGTGAACATCGTGTTGAAGTCTTGGATACACTCCTGGGCGTTCCAGTAGTAGTTGCTCTCCAGGCGTTTCTTTATTGTGCCCATGTCCATAGGAATCTTGATGATCTTGTAGTAGTCCTTGAAGAGAGCAGGCGAAGAATAGATTGTTGATGAAATGATAAACTTGGACTAATTTGTAATTTAAAAAGGTCTTTAACTTAGTGTTTACGCTCTGTGATCCCCTGTAGCTCTCAAAAAAAACCCACTTAAATTGGACCAAGTCTCCTCCAGTCTGATCTCAGCTTTTGTTGCAACAACAAATAATATTTAAATATGAAGAAATAAGTATTGCAAGTACTTCTACTTATTTCTTCTTTTCGAATAAAAAGAATAACCGAGTAGTTATTTTTTAAAATCAAGTGAAGAAGTAGAGTTCGGAAAAACCGAGGCAGAAAAACTGCATGTTCTGCTGCACCGACAATCACCTGCACTGCAGTGTAATTTGCATATTACATTAATTTACAATCTCAGTTGTGTATTTTGTACTCACAGGTAAATTGAGTTTGATGGCGTCTACGGGAGCTTGGAAGGGCCAAGCAAAGTGGTGCTTCCATACCGTTTTAAACACCACTTTAAGCAGGTACTGAAAAAGAGCAAAGTCAAAAAAAATCAATTCAACTCAAATCCAAACCCCGGAGGAAAGTTTTCATGTGTTGAAAGACAGAGAAATCTCCCTCTACCTCCAGCTGGTTGGTCTGTCGCTTGGGTCGGGAGGGGTCCCGCGTGTCGGGTGCCGGGGCGTTGAAGGCGAGAGGTGGGGGGGCAGAGGGGGGGTTCTGGCTGTTGCCTGCCTGCAGTCCGTCTCCCATCGCAGCGGTGGGTCGCAGGGGCTGAGCAAACAGTGGAGGCAGTCGGGACCTGGCGGGGGCAGGTGGGACTGGGGGGAGCCCCCTCAGGCCATTCCACTCCTCACTCGACTCACTGGAAGGATGAGAAACAAAACTCGTCATCACCGCTGCTGCTGCCACTCCTGCACCTGTTAGTGGTTTCATCTGTGGAAGGAAACCTGAATTAAGAACTGACCCATTCACCCCTGTCAACTCTCACCACAAATGGAACAAACACTAAATGTTACATCGACTAAAAGTCAGGAAGTTTCCTTCACCCTCTTAGCTCCTTTACTTTTCACGTCATAATTACAATTATATATTGTAATTCATATAAAAATGAAGGTATAACGGACTGGACTGGAGCAAGAGAAACAGATGATGTGTGTGAGAAAAACCTTTCTTATACACTTACACCGTGAAGAGAAAGAACAGTTTTCTCCAGATAATGAGGTTTTCTAAAGATTAATGTCACTTTATGTACGATGGAACATTTCAACATTTCCTTTCTAAAGGTCTTAAATGGCCTTGCACCAGGTTGAAGAAGGAAACCTGAATTAAGAACGGACCCATCCGCCCCGTGTCAACTTTCACCACAAATGGAACAAACACTAAATGTCACATCGACTAAATATCAGGCAGTTTCCTTCACCCTCTTGGCTCTGTTACTTGCCACATCATAATTACAATTAATTATTGTAGTTCATAGAGAAATGAAGGTATAACTGTCTGGACTGGAGCAATAGAAAAAGATGATTGGGTGAGAAATACCTTTCTTATACACAAACAGCAGTTACAGATAAACATCGCTATGAGCTGTTAAACACACCAACTTGAAGGAAGCTAAACTTACACCGTGAAGAGAAAGAACAGTTTTCTCCAGATAATGAGGTTTTCTAAAGATTAATGTCACTTTATGTACGATGGAGCCTGTGGTTGTAAAGTGGAGAGACCACAAAATTTCAACATTTCCTTTCTAAAAGGTCTTAAATGGCCTTGCACCAGGTTGAAGAAGGAAACCTGAATTAAGAACTGACCCATCCACCCCTGTCAACTCTCACCACAAATGGAACAAACACTAAATGTCACATCGGCTAAAAATCAGGCAGTTTCCTTCACCCTCTTGGCTCTGTTTCTTGTCACGTCATCAACATGAATTATTTATTGTAATTCATATAAAAATTAAGTATAACGGACTGGACTGGAGCAAGAGAAACAGATGATTGTGTGAGAAAAACCTTTCTTATACACAAACACCCAGCAGTTACAGATAAACATCTAAAAGAGGACATTCGCTATAAGCTTTTAAAAACACCAACTTGAAAGAAGCTAAACTTACACCGTGAAGAGAAAGAACAGTTTTCTCCAGATAATGAGGTTTTCTAAAGATTAATGTCACTTTATGTACGATGGAGAGAACAAAGGATTTCAACATTTCCTTTCTAAAAGGTCTTAAATGGCCTTGCACCAGGTTTAAGAAGGAAACCTGAATTAAGAACTGACCCATCCACCCTTGTCAACTTTCACCACAAATGGAATAAACACTAAATGTCACATCGACTAAATATCAGGCAGTTTCCTTCACCCTCTTGGCTCCTTTACTTTTCACATCAAAATTACAATTATTTATTGTAATTCATAGAGAAATGAAGGTATAACGATGTGGACTGGAGCAAGAGAAACAGATGATTGGGTGAGAAATACCTTTCTTATACACAAACACCCAGCAGATACAGGTAAACATCGAAAAGAAGACATTCGCTATGAGCTGTTAAAAACACAAACTTGAAAGAAGCTAAACTTACACCGTGAAGAGAAGAACAGTGTTTTGTTTTCTCCAGATAATGAGGTTTTCTAAAGACTAATGTCACTTTATCTACGATGGAGCCTGTGGTTGTAAAGTGGAGAGACCACAAAATTTCAACATTTCCTTTCTAAAAAGGTCTTAAATGGCCTTGCACCAGGTTGAAGAAGGAAGCTTGTTGTCGTTTTGCAGGGACTCACATGTTTGTTGCCGTGCCGCTGTGGTCTAATCCGATTCTGTGATCATATCTCAGTTGGTGAGGGGGCGATTTCCTGAGGTGACACCTGAAGTCCGTCAGAGGCGCGCTGTCGAGGCAAGGAAACCGCAACACGCTGGTAGAGGGCTGAGTGTCACACCTGTGAGAGAGGGAGACCATCATGTCTGTGGTTTATAATGATGTTTAAAAAAACAAGAAGTATCTCTGTCCACACCAGCATCTTAGCTCCGTATCTGTAGTAATCTCAACCCATACTAACAAACCTGAAAACAACCATCACATGACTGGTTACATAAACTGATCGTCTTCTGTGCAGTTTGCTGCTTAGTTGTACAAAATACTGAAAACAAGAAACCGCAAATAAGGGAGTTGCGATTCCTTTTCTTGGAATGATGATGAAGTGGAAGTGTTACTGGCAATGACTGACAAAACCCAGACAGTAAGACAACATGAGCCAGCGTCATTTCAAAACGTCTCTGTATTTGACATTTAAGATACCCGCCTAAAACTGAGGTAAAGATAAAGACCCATGGATGTTTTTAAACTAACATTAAAACACATTAGCCGATTAAAGATTGATCGTTCTGAGCAGTAAGCAGCCGAGACCAGTGCCACGGTGAAAGTGGTATTTAGATACGGGACAGATAAATGGGACAGATAAATCCTGGAAATGTGAAGTCACCTGCACCTTTAGTCATTTGTGGCTGTAGCTGTTTTTACTCTGGAATAGTTTTCAAAACTGATCTACCACCAGCCAGTTAAGAATCAATTAAAGATTCTCTCGTGAATATTTCATGAGGAAAACAACTCAATCTAACTGGATGTGCTCAAATGAACTGAGACTTACACAGACACACAACAGGTGCTTGACATGTTCCTTCTCGTCTTGTGTTAGTAAAGGTCTCTGATCTGTTGCAACCCTCGGCTTATCTTCCTGAGTCTTCTAATGCTTCTTCCATAACTCTTTGTATAGAAGCTTTCCTCATGTTCAAGTATAATTTATTGTTCTATTGTGTTGTGTTGTGTATTCCATTTTATCTTGTTTGACTGTGAGTCAAGCGATCTGACAGGAGTGGGAGTGATGAGATTTCCATGATTTATTGGATGCAAGAGACCAAACCCTGACCTCGGACCTTGACAGTTTCTAGATTACCGTTTATCGAGAAGGTCGCACTGCTCAAAGGTTTGTTACGGGAATTTCACAAAGACGATGACAGCTTGTCTTCAGTCTGTGTGTAACTTTTATCCACCGATGATGTCAGCTCAACTTCATCGCCAAATTACCTAAATATTGATCTTAAAAGATTAAATGAACTATGCAAACTTATGTATATTAAAAATGTAAACAAATACTGTGATAAAAACTGCCTTCTGCTATACACTAAAGTATTAAAAAGTTAACAAGTTATATAGTTTTTATCAATTTGCCGATGTGCATGCTTTTTGTTTACTTTTGTAGTATGAGCCGTTCACTTATATGTATTGGTATTCATGTTTAGCTATAAGAAAACTTAAAGGTTTACAGACCGATGCATTTGTTTTTACATTACATGTTTACGAGTGTATATTTTCCCAATTCAAGGTCTATAAATTTGGTTGTGTTTTCCTTTTATTTATAGTTTGTAAAAAATAAAGTTTAATAAGGTTCATGGTTAAACTGCCTCAATTAGATTTCTATATCAAAAAGATTTGATAACGACTTCTCTGGAATCATTAGCAATCGTTTTAAAACATATATAAGGACTGGGCAATAAGACAATAACAATAATTATCCCAATATAACTTGCTTTAATAACAATATAACAAAGATTAAGTATATAATGATAAAATGCTTATGAGTAGTATAAGTCCATAATGTTTTGCTGTTTATTAAGTGTTTGTCCTTAAGAAGAGTTTAAAACCGAAATAATAACAAGACATTTATCATGATAGTAAACGTTATCAGCTGATATACAGGTTTTCACCTCAATATAATTTTGGGCCATATAGTCCAGCCCTGATATATATTGACTAATAAATCAGAATAGGCCTAATAAATCCATATCTGTCAACAAACTTCTGGACAATAAGTTTGGAAGCATGCATCTTAAGTGGAATATGCACAGGAACAACTTATTAATGCAATTTCCAATATGATAAAATAAGATAATCCTTGATTAGTCCCACATTTGGGAAATTTGCTATATTACAGCAGCAAGAGTCAAAAATAGGCATCAGTAAGTAATAAGTAACAAGAAATACTCAAGTGAAAGGAATGTAGAACGATACGAATGAATAAAAACGAATGTATACAGTGTAAAAACAAGAGAACCCTGTGTCAATATAACAAAGGTTAAGTACATAATGATATAATGCTTATGAGTAGTATAAGCCCATAATGTTTTGCTGTTTATTAAGCGTTTGTCCTTAAGAAGAGTTTAAAACGGAAATAATAACAAGACATTTATCGTCATAGTAAACGTTATCAACTGATATAAAGGTTTTCACTTCAATATAATTTTGGGCCATATAGTCCAGCCCTGATATTTATCGACAATTATGTCAGAATAGGCCTAATAAATCCATATCTGTCAACCAACTTCCAGACAATAATTTATGCTACAACAAAACAAAGCATGGATCTTAAGTGGAATATGCACAGGAGCAGAGTTATAAATGCAGTGTTCAATATAATAAGATAATCCTTGATTAGTGCCACAATGGGGAAATCTGCAATATTACAGCAGCAAGAGTCAAAAATAGGCATCAGTAAGTAATAAATAACAAGAAATACTCAAGTGAAAGGAATGTAGAAAGATATGAATGGAATAAAAACCAATATATACTGTATATATTAGTTTATGGCAGAGGGAAATCATGTGCAGAGTGAGACTATGCACAGTGAGAGGATTGCACATAAAATAATGATGTTGCATTTTAAAAGCTGTGGTGAAACAGCCACTCTGGCGTGATAACATCAGATGTGAGTGAGCAGCAGGAGGAGACGAGGAGGAGATCCGACCTGAGATCAGCTCCCAGGTCTCCTCACACACTCCTGCAGAGTCAACACACGTCAGCGGACCCACAGAGTCCAGGGTCTAGTTCAGTCATTTCAGCCTCAATCTGCTTATTGAACCACATTCAATCAGCCATTTTGCTCCTGTCAGTCCGCTACGCAGCCGGCGTACCTGCGCATGGTGAATACCGCTACGTATCCTACGCAGGGTTCGTGCGCAGCGGCAGGCTAGCAGCGCCTAGCTAACCTTCCTGTCCCCGTGTCGCCGTGTCCCCCCCCCCCCGAAGGGACAGGGACAGCTCCACACGCACGCACCCGTTCACAACACCACGCACACCGGGTGGTACTCGCGTAAACTACGCTGCGGAAAGCTACGTAACTTATGTCGTGAATCCGGCCTGCGGGGCTACAAACAAACCGCCTAGCCGCTAACAAGCTAGCGGCTAACATGCTAGCGTGAGCGCGACCTGCAGCGGGCAGGGGGCGCGGACAGCCTGGAGGGTCCGGCTCCGCGAGGGGGGGCCGGGGGCGAGCCGGGCCCGTCCGAGCCGAGCCGTGCTAAGTTAAAGGGCTAAACTCCACCTGACTCGCGTTGCTCCAGCCCGGTGCGAGGCCTGCGGAGGCTCACGCTCCCTCCCCGGGGAAGCTCACTGACAGCGCGGCGGAGAAGCCACCGAGGGCCGGGCGGCCGCTGCAGCTCGTCCCGGAGGAGGCGAGCTGCGAGCCGGGGAAGCTCCGGCTCCGACCCGGGTTAGGGTTCGGGTCCGGGTTAGGGTTTACCTTCTCCAGGCGGGTGGCAGCCGCGCGGACCTTCCTCGCCCCAGATCCAGAACAAACAGTCCCGGTGCACGTCGTTGACGTCAGACGCACGGGGGCGGGGCCGAGCGTCTGACAGCGCAAATGTCACCCAATATCGGCCCCGCCCACTCAGCCGCACGCCCCGCCTCCACCCACCCACGGGTATGCATCACGCAAGAGACTGAAAGAATTTCACGTTTCAAATTATATTTAAAAAAAGTGTTTGATTTAAAACTATTCAACCTTTTTATTTAATTGATATAAAGTCTGTGGATTCTGCAGATCAGAGCCCGGAATAAATTACAGTTTTCATTTTATTAGAAAAAATTGTGGATTCAAAACCTCTTTATAAAGTAAACAAGTCTGAGTCTGAAATAATTAGAAATATTTAATCTATTTATATAGTTTATATAAAGTCTTTGGATTGAACAAGTTTTCATTTAAAAAATGTTTATTTCACGTTTCAAATTTTATTTAAAAAAAGTGTTTGATTTAAAACTATTCAACCTTTTTATTTAATTGATATAAAGTCTGTGGATTCTGCAGATCAGAGCCCGGAATAAATTACAGTTTTCATTTTATTAGAAAAAATTGTGGATTCAAAACCTCTTTATAAAGTAAACAAGTCTGAGTCTGAAATAATTAGAAATATTTAATCTATTTATATAGTTTATATAAAGTCTTTGGATTGAACAAGTTTTCATTTAAAAAATGTTTATTTCACGTTTCAAATTTTATTTAAAAAAAGTGTTTGATTTAAAACTATTCAACCTTTTTATTTAATTGATATAAAGTCTGTGGATTCTGCAGATCAGAGCCCGGAATAAATTACAGTTTTCATTTTATTGGAAAAAATTGTTGATTTAAAACCTCTTTATATAAAGTAAACAAGTCTGAGTCTGAAATAATTAGAAATATTGAATCTATTTATATAGTTTATATAAAGTCTTTGGATTGAACAAGTTTTCATTTAAAAAATGTTTAATTCACGTTTCAATTTTTATTTAAAAAAAGTGTTTGATTTAAAACTATTCAACCTTTTTATTTAATTGATATAAAGTCTGTGGATTCTGCAGATCAGAGCCCGGAATAAATTACAGTTTTCATTTTATTAGAAAAACCTCTTTATATAATGTAAACAAGTCTGAGTCTGAAATAATGAGAAATATTTAATCTATTTATATAGTTTATATACAGTCTATGGATTGAACAAGTTTTAATTTAAAAAACGTTTAATTTAAAAATTTTCATTCTTTATATAATTTATATAGATTCAACAGGTCAGAGTCTGAAATAATAATAATTAAGAAAACACATGCAAATCACTTGAAACCATTTTTTGGAAAACTGCATGTGCAAAAAAAAAAACCAGCCCTAAAAATATTGAATTTTCCATTTTCATTTTAATAATTTACAAAGTATTCCTTTATATTCACTGCTTCTATATTGTCTCTTCCTCGTCCTTACCAAAATAAAACATTTCCGTAATAAATGCATGAGGTATTGATGGTAGAAAATTACTTTTTTTAATGCCAAAGTTACCTTTTAGTTTTCTTGCTTTTTCAAATTGATAAATAAAAACTAATGCAGTTTTTGATATTTCAGTTTTCTGCTAGGATTGTATTTACTTATTTTCATTAAAAAATTAAACAATACCCACATTTTCATACAACTGTATTTACAAGGCTGGAAATATGTTTACGGAATTTGGTATATTCATCATAATTGTTGCAACTTGCCGCATTTACATGGTACCAAGAACCAGGGACCAAAATTAGCAGTAGGGTACATTATGCACAATATAGCATAAACTGCCTTTATTAGGTTGATTAGTATTATATTGGAGAACTACAACTTCGAAGCTGAAACTTTTTTTTCTTTTAAGATTCAACAAACTGATTTGATAACCTTCTTGTTGGTTGACAATCTAAAATAGGTGGCCCATCCTGTCACTGTTTTAACTTCTCTTATTTTTGAATTTTCGATTAAAATCTTAAAAACACAAACAGTGAAAGTGATTTTTTTCAACAAGTTTATTTCTTATTCAGAGTGACACAAAACCATTAAAGAGGACAACGACTGAATATTCCATTAACGCTACAAACAGTAGAGTTCACCGTCATATCTCAGTCACTGCAGCTGCAGGAGGAAAAACCCACATTGTTCTAGATTTAAGTAAAACTGAGAACAAACATCCATTCATCATGAATACTGATAATAAGCAGAAAGCTGCGACATTGTGTCAACTCTGATCAGAAGAAAAAACAAAGTACATCATGTCTCAACTTTACAATACTCATGACAAATTCTAAACAAATGAGTCAAAAATTTAGAGGCACAAGAAAAAACTATTAAGAGGAACAGTTAAACATTCTAGTAAATACAATTATTCTGTGTCTTGTTAAAACAAAGGATAAAGTAACGGTGCAAACCGCTGCAGTGGAGATGTTTAATGTTATTATGAGTGTTCATCAGGAGGCTCTGGAGATCCACAGTCTAAGATAATAAATAGAGGAACACATGAGCCGTTTTCCAGACATGACCTCCGGGTAAAATCCGTAGAGTTGGTTTTGGTGTTGACCCAGAGTTTGCATTTCGCACATGCACAACACAGCAGGAGTTTCTCTCCACAGACACACCAGCAACTTATCCTCTGCATTATTCAGGCAGCAGACAGAGACAGGAAGTGACATATTAACTCTGCTGTGAAGACCACGTCATTTAGCTTACGGCAGCGGGACACCGTCGTCAGCTCTCATCACCGTAAAACTCTCTCTACACATTCATCGGAGTCTTCTGTGTGTGTGTCACCGTGATATAATTGTTTTCTTTCATATTTGCGTTCATCTATTGGATAAAGTCCACAGAAACTGCACCGCGTCTCACTCTGACATTTGCGTTCACAGATTGCACCTCCTCCGGGGGAAATGTGGAGAAACTGCGGAAAGCAGCTGTAGTTAAAGTTATCTTTTCATCTAAAAACTGCAAAAAAATAAAACTATTTCCCAAAACGTTGAACTGTTCCTTTAACAACAAAAAAAAGTCATTATAGAAAGAAATGGAGGGAGCAGGTACAATATGTGTATTTGTTAATAAGCCTGACAAGGAAATTAGGAAGCGAGGGTGGAGGGGTCACTGACTGGTCCAGACAGATGTTTTAGGTTGAGGTCAAACCCAGGGTGCAAAAGTCATTTGTGATTCTCTTCCTCCTCAACTTCGGCCGCCTCCACTCCTTCATCCTCATCATCATCCAGCTCGCCCATTAATCCCTCTTCGCCAATCTCGTCGTGCACCACATATCCCTCCTCCCCCTCGTCGTCTTCTCCCACTTCGAAACCATCCTCTTCTTCCTGGTTCTCCTGCTCCCCTTCTTCTCCTCCCATTCCTAGGTCCTCCTCCATCTTTTCCTCCTTTAATGCTTCAGTTACTGCTTCAACCTTGACCGCCTCTTGAACTGCGCCTTCCTCTGTCTCCTCCTTCATCTGACCGCCAGCTGTCTGACCATCAGCTGCCGGAGCGTCTGCCTTCTGACCATCAGCTGCTGGAGCGTCTGCCTTCTGACCATCGTCTGCTTTACTGTCGGCTGTCTGATCATCAGCTGCTTTACCGTCTGCCTCCTGACCATCGGCTGCTTTACTGTCTGCTGTCTGATCATCAGCTGTCTGCTCATCGGCGGTCTGCTCATCAGCGGTCTGACCATCGGCTGTCTCACTGGTTAAGTCCAGCTCGGACACGTCCATAGCCATGGAGTCATCTGGATCCTGGTCGTCCTGGTTACCAGTGAACGGGTTTTCACCCTGAAAATGACAGAACACTTCTAAGTATATTTGCTTGTGTAGGAGCCGCTCTACTTTCCCGATCACATGAGATTCAAATAAGTGTCTTCAACAATATGTTTTGCAGTTTGGCGATATCCCGATTTAAGGTGCTGCTCTAAATTTCGGATTAAAACATGAACATGAGACCCCAAACTCATTTCCATGTTCCCATATGCAAAGCAAAGAAAAGTACAATGTGTGTTGAGCCCCCAGCCAGGAACACTGTACATACCTTGAGGTAACTCTCCAGCTTCTTGCCAATGAGTTTGTGGTTCAGGATGCTCCGAGCGACAGACAGGCTGCCCCTCTTAGACTGCTCCATCATCCCCTTCAGGAAAAGAAAGGACAGATCCAGGTCAATCACAGGACAGGATAGGAAACAGCGTAATCATCAACCATCATTAGACCAAGAGTGTAAGTGTCTTTGTTGGTTCAGTCTGTACAGGACTGGTGGTAAGGAGCTCTATATAAAACATATGCCTAGTTTAAAGACAATCTGTTTGTTCAAAGTATTTTTGAAACAGTTTACGGATATAATGATGAAGATACATTTTTTTTAAGGTCTTTGTACATTCACTTAAGTTTTGTGTATGAAAATGATGAGGGTGTGTCGTACCTTGCGGTTGTAGTTGTGGTCGGCAGACTTGACGTGTTTCTGTATCAGGTGCTGCTGCATGGGAATGAAGAGGTCACATGCTGCACAGTGAGCCGCTTCCACCTTCCTCATGAAGTGCTCCATTCCAAGATCTACGGGGGCGAGTAAGATTTCCTCAATTAGAAATCACTTTGCCTGTACACACACAGACACACGTGCACACAGGCAGCTGTGACCTACCTCTGGTGAGGTCCTGCTCTTTGTACACCTGGCAGATGGCAGCGCTGTGGTTCTCTACCTGGCTGATCCTCTGGTCTGTCTTCGTAAACTTGTTCTGCAAATACTCCTACAAAAACACACAGAAATAAAGCTGTCATTTCATCAGAAAGAGAAAATACCAGCACTGACTGTAAATACAGTGAATTACAGTTTAAAGCAATTGCCTTTGTGAAATAAATGTAATTTGTCATGATTCACATACGGAAACAAAAATTGGACTCAGACAGCCATGCCCTCTGTTCTAGTGCATCCAGGATAAATGCTAAAATATGTGTCTTAAAGCTTATGAGTGGGATTGTGATGAATCTCAGTCTCACCTCTAGGAAGTCTGTTGTGGGCTTGGACAGTTGGCCGGAGAGGAACTTGAAGTGGTCCTTGTGGAAGCGACTGTCGAGATGAGTTTCCATGTCCTCCTTGTAGAAGGAGCGGAACTTGCAGACCGAGCAGGCAAACATCACCCTGAGAAGATAAAGAGGGTTAAGACCTGACGCCACTCAGAATACAGCCACACAGTGACACAACTAATGAATAAATCCAGAATAACCCTTTGTGAGCTTCGTGCAAATATCAAAAAAATACCATTAAACAATCATTGCAAAATATACTGTATATACAAAAACAGAACAAGGTGGTGACGTAGTGACTTGCGAGTGGTTGTCAGGTGTTTTCATTTTCTCTCACCTTTCCAGGAAGCCCCGTCTCTTTCTCATTTTGGGGTGCTTGTCCTGGGCTTGTACTGGGCTCTGTTTTCCCTGTGGCTTTTTCTTCTCTTCTTGCTTGGGTGAAGCTAATCAAGAGCACGAGAGCAGAAGTTAGAACGAGCAAAGATTAACACGAGACACAAATAGTACAAGACAAGTAAGTGATTCTAAGTGAAACTCACCTTTATCTCCCTCTGCGTCTCCAGCAGGTTTTGTCGCCTGTAAGACAGGAACCTACATTTAGATTAAGGACAAATAAATCTTTATTTTTGTGTTTGGATTACGAATAGAAGTTGGTCTTTATATCTTTACAAATGATGTTTGAATTCTTCTGTCCTGGCGTGATAGCTGTGCAACAGTCCAGTTAACGCAGTGATGTGTCATCAGAACAAACAATACGAGTGGGGCTACAGTAAAAACAATGGACATGCGGTTAGATATCAAAGAGTTTCTGTGTCTTCTCACCTCAGCTGCGGTCTTTGGTTCACTGGCACTACCGTTTTTCTCGGCTGGCTCTATGGACACAGACAACAGAACAACAAACGTTACCCACTTAAGTAATGAGGTTGTTTATTACAGCCGCCAACGTAGAGATTTCATAGAGCTGTCGGTTTGTTTCCAAGGGAATAATTTGTGGATCTTGACAAAAATACGGCACTTTTAGGGGACTGATATCTATACATATCCAATTTGGTGCGACTTGAGGTAAGGGGGAGGCAAGACAAAGTTTGTGTGGTATTTCGTACCTGTGGTAACCTCTGTCCCTGCACTCTCCGTCTTATTGATCTTGGATTCGGGTTCATCGGCTGGAGTGAGCATCTGTTTTCTCTTTTTCTGGACATCTGGACGTTGTGTCTTCACCTGCTGCTGCTGCTGCTGTTGTTGTTGCTGCTGCTGCTGATGTTGCTGCTGCAGTCAACCAAAATCAATTCCCATTTTCTCACCCCAACAACAAAAAGACAGTACATCCAGAGCTCCTCACCAACACATCAATGAATTCTACACTTCATGCTGGTCAAAGCCAATTAGCGGTATTGATATGGCTCTTCTTAATGGGGAGTTTCCACTTGAATAGCGTTAGCCTTATCTTAAGAAGACCCGGGATTGGGGCGAAAGATACAAAAAAATAAAAGCTATAAAGTGAAATCAACGACCCCACAAGTAAACAAGACAAAGAATTGGGCAGAGAACTGTCACTTGCATTTCTGACCACATCCAATAAGGGCTGGGGGGGGAGATTATATGAGCAAGTGAGGTTTAAAATGTGTGTTGGGGGTTATTTGTGACCTTTTGTTGGCACAGCAGGCACTAGCTCTTTAGGCTGACTTGCCAGTTGGTAGAGGGAACACAAACATCAGAAAGGGCTAAACTGTTGCCCAGTGTCTGAGGAGGTCTTATTTGGCAAGAGGTACTTACTTTGTTGAGGGGTCTCTTGCGGCCTCGCTGGCGGCCAGCACGTGGGCCCCCTCCAAAGTGCCTCCCTGGAAAGTCGTGAGGCCCTTGAGCAGAACCCTGATAGAAGCCCCCGCTCTCAGGGTACATGCGGTTGGACAGGAGGGATGGGAGCTTGCCTCTACCACCTCCTGGAGAGTGGCCACGGTGGGACTGGCCACCACTGCCACTTCCCCTCCCACCGCCTAATGGAGTGGAATCAGACCTGAGATTTCCAAAACCTCCGCCAGCTCCTCGACCCCCGGCACTTCCACCCCTTCTGGGGGAACGTCGGCCTGCTCCTCCCCATACTCCACCTCCCCATGCTCCACCATCAGAAACTCCTCCCTGGCTACTGGTGAAGGAATCCCTCATATTCTGTCGCATTTTAGCGACTCCATAGGAAGAGGACGGGCTGTCAAAGCCTCCGCCTCCTCCTCCTCCTCCTAGCCCCATTCCCCCTCCGAAGCCGGAGCCTGCTCGCTGACCCAACAGCAGATTGTCCCCACCACGGCCACCATCATAGCCATAGCTACTGCCGCCAGATCTGTAGAGATCTCGGGAGGAGGCGAGGGAGGAAGTGCGCGAGTCGAAAGACTCGTACTGGTCAAACCTGCGGGAGGGAGGGAGAGGGTTGATAGAGAGAAGCACAGAGCAAGGGAGGCAGGGAGGACAGTCAGGTTTGGATTTCTCCACCTGCTTTTCCTTCTCCTCCACGGTCTCGCTTTCTCCATTTGTTTTGTTTGTATTTCACAAACCACAGTAGATCAGAAATCAATGATCCAAAACAAGTTATTACGCTGCTTGGGGTCTTTTGCGATGTAGTGAATTTATCCTTATTTTTGCTGAGTTTCACCCAACCACATTTTTCTGTTGGAGATCAAACACTATCCTGCAGATTAGGGAAATGCAGTTTTTAAAAGCAGATTCCTTGTTAAAGGATACGCTGACAATCCTTCAACAGGCATGAACATGGTCCATGAGAACCAGTGACGCTGAGACACAAGGTGACATATCCTAGAAAGTGACTGGACTATAATGAATAATCAGGAAGGGGATTAAAATACATCCTGGAGTTTTTTTACCCAGGATTATGGGCATTGTTTAAATTAATATGGCAGGCAACCTACAGTAAACATTTCAGCTTGACAAAATAATATCAAGCAACACTTAAACTCATCACTTGTGTAACCTGAAGCCAGAACATAGGGTTAGGTCACATGGAGGATGAGAAACAAAACGTATGAACAAATAAAGAAATCAAGACAAGAGTAATGTTCAAGAAGAGCTATATAAAGATGGCTTCATGTTCAAGGATGTATATCTCCAGTAGGGGGCGGCCATGCATTTTCACAACATGTAAGGTTTTGATGGATCACAACTTTTCTTACCAGCAATAAGACAAACCACCACACAGCAGTCAGATGCACTGAACTGCAGCCTGTGGGCAACTCGTGCCCTTTTCATCCCAAACAGGAGGTGAGGCCAACGTGTTTTCACCCAAACGGAGTGTGAAATGTAAAGACTAAAACAATAACACTATGTGTCCACCCACTTTGACTTATTTATCAGAATACGGGACCCACACCAGGACAAGATAACTTGAATTGTTCTTTACCAAGAGCTTTGTAAGTCTAAAACATCTTTTTTGCATCAATACGAGTTTAGTCCTTTACAGTGTTTATCCAGATGAAAGTAAAAACACTTCGGGGTGGGCATTGCCCTGCTTACAGGAAACATTAACAGCACCCGTCTAGTTATCATTTACCTTAACTCCGGGGACAACGCTCTCTCTACATGGTTCAGGCTGCACGTAACATTAGCCCTAAGTTAGCTAGCAGCTGCAAATCGAGTCGACTTCCAATATGAAATACACTAGTGGGGCATTAGATGCTCTTACCGGCATGCACGTGTGAAAGTGGTGATGTACGGATGAAGACAATGTGGATCAGAACAAGGTGAAAAGTGTTTTACCTGTCACTCCGGGTCCCTTTCAACCCCCCCTCCAACTGAGTGAGCATGTCAAGTCGCTGGTTGATCTTGGCAATGACTGCATCTGCATGCGTGCCTGAAGATGAGAGCATGGATGCTCCGGAGAGACTCCTCTTCATTTGACCGCTGCCTCCCCCTCCTCCGCCGCCCCCTCCTCCTCCTCCATAGCCCCCGAGCCCGGACATCGAGTCCTTGTAACCTCCACTGTACATGTCAAAGCCACTCGAACCTGCTGGAATTGAATATAATGATGACAAAGTGAGCACTAAATACAGATCAGGGTTTAATCAAAATGGCCCCTCCTCTCAAAATGTCCTATTCATGATTACAAATTGTTTTAAAAACGGTAGTTCTACTGCAAAACAAATACAATATCAGAATTTCTAATTGTCTCATTGTCACCTCTCTACAGATCAATAAAGTTGCTGCAGACCTGCTCAGACCCAGTATTAACATCTGTCCCGAAAGACCTGATCACAAGTGGACATTATCCTGTGTGTGTCTGTTCATATGTGATCGCATCTCACGTTTACGCTCGGTCATTTGTGTTTGCATAAACCAAATCATAATTTTACCGAGTCAAGAGTGTACGGATGTGTTTGATGTTAATACTTTTGAGAGTGTGTTGGCGCACAGACACACAATCAGCTTTCTGGGTGGTCCTACATATGTGGCCTCGAGGATCCCCAGAAAGTCAACATTAATCACCATATAATGATCAATAATTCTTAAATTTGTAAAATTATTCTTGATATCTTCACGCTTTCCTTCTCTATTTCAGCTCTACAATACTCCATAAGCTCTGGAGAACTAAGCTGTGGTTGGTCTCGGTGGTCACGATGAACCCACCCCCACCCTCTGATGCAGTTGGTTCATTCTTCTAGACCAGAAGGGAGCTGGTGCCAACCTGAAACCAGTTTCTCGGGCCGAGAGCCTGTTAACTGGTCATCGAAACACAGAACTGGTTTCAGATTAGACTTTGGTTTCGAACTGGCCCTGGTGGAAAAGGGGCGTGAGCGAACAGGTCTACAGGCGCTTCTCGGGTTCAGAGTACAGAACTAAAATTAGTGCTGAAGATCGGATCACACAGGGCAGATGTAAATACCAGGTCTGAACTGGGTCATGATGTTATTGTGTGGTTTTGCTCCATCATGCAGTACAAGCGTTTATCCACACAGTTCCTTACCTTTGCTGCCATAGCCTCCACCCCCCCAACTGTAACCTATGAAAGAAGAAAACAGGACATTGATTATTTACTCGTTTCAAGCTGACAAAACATTTGACCAACAACATGATGAAAGGTCTGTGTGGATTCATTTCGGTCTAGTAGATCTATGAATGGATACAAAATATCCTGGGAGCTTCCCTTAAAACATGTGAATTAATAAAAAACAACTTTTGGCCACATCTTTACAACAGGCGGCCATTTTATCCACTTAAAAGCGTGTTATCCCCAGGCTGACTCCATTTTAACACAACTAGCTACATCAAGCCCAACAATGGGCCACAATCCTTTATGTTAGCATGCTAGCAAATAAGCACACTGCTAATAAAACGGGTTAGCCTGGCTAGCTAGCTAACGGGCACGTACATGCGTTTCCTTGATAATAAAAACATAAACCTCACCACGAACCCGACCTAATATTACCAATAACCATCGTGTTCTTTGTCTAGCGCGAACACTGGGCTATTGTTTGGACGTTGCTTCCAACGGCTAGCTGAAACGTGAGCTAGCTAACGGCTAGCACTTGAAACAAAGCATGTGGCTAACCGGTACACGAAAAAAGAACACAAAAAGAACATTCGTAACTGCGCACTTTTTAACGCAGAAGATTTTCCCCATCTGTGTATTTATATATATAGATACAAAATGGCTGTGTACCTGAACCGTAGCCTCGATCCATGATGCTCTGGGTCGCGATGTTCACTCGGTTGTTGTTCGATCGCTTCTCAAGCAGCCAGACACCCCGCGGCGGACACGCCCGTTATGACGTCAGCGGATCCCCGTCTTATCTTCGCACTACCGCCACCTATTGCCTCGGAGGTGTGGTGGCTCAAATCACTCACTTGCAAGCTATAAATCAATAAATCAATAAATCAATAAATCAATAAATCAATTAATCAATTAATCAATAAATCAATAGATCAACAAATCAATGAATCAATTACTATTTCTTATCATCTAATCGTATTTTTTCTCGTTTGAATATTCACAGCCACCATCACAGAACTGCACTAAATATACCTGTCTCCTTGCACTGTGTACCCTGTACAACACTCCGCTCCATATACACTTACTTCACATCATATGTGATATATGTTAATATAAACCATACTGATATCATATATCATTTTATACAATAATATTGTCTTTTGCACACTCTGTCTACATATTCCTACACTCATAGTATATTATATTACCTATTGTATAGTCAAATACTTATATTTATACCTCTACTATATATCATATATTATATTATACTCTCTGTATATTCTTTGTATATATAAGTCTATATACACATATTTGTACATGTGTAGATGTTATAATTATAATTATTATTATTATATTGTTACTACTATTATTATTATATATACTGTTGCTGCCATTATTACTATATACTGCTATTATATTGGTATAATTACTATCATATATAAATATATATTATAGTATATACTATATATACTGTACTATTTTTATATACTGTCTAACAATAACATAACCATCATATAATCAGTACCATTACCATCATCTTGCCACTGCACCTTATCTACCTATTTATCTTGTGTTTCTGTTTTTTATTCTTTCTACCTCAATATTTTTTATTTTATTTTATTTTATTGTATTGTATTTTATTGTATTCAAATATACCGGCTGCTATGACGACTTAATTTCCCTTCGGGGATGAATAAAGTAATCTATCTATCTATCTATCTATCTATCTTTACATATAAAATTATTATAATTTCTTTAATTCTCACTTGTCAGTGCCGTAGATGTGTCTGATGATGTAGTCACTTCGATTTGGAGCCATGAATGGTTTTCATGGGTAATAAAGTAAATTTTCTCCTTTTATCACTTTCCTCCTTTTATCACTTTTACCTGTGATCTCTTTTTGCATTTGATCTCTTTTTGCCTTTTATAGAAATCCAAACGTTTTTTTCTACTCATCCTGTGTCACCTTACTTTAAAACATATGCTTACACACTACCACGAAGGTGTATATGTTACATAGATAATCAATATTTTTTACGTAATTTCTTATTTTTATTCTATTGGCACATCTTATATCTGTTATTCTATTGACGGCCTCATTCTGAATCTGAACTGCCTACTGCTGTAACAACTGAATATTCCCAGTGTGTGAATCAATAAATGTTCCACCATTGAGATCTCTGTTATTCCCAGTGGCCTTTTTAAACTGGTATCAGTCATGTGACCTTGTGACCAGCAGCCTGCAGAGCAACACTTCTGATACCAGTTCTACTTTCAGCTCAGTGAACTCTGAAAGTAGAACTGTGTTACAATGTGTTTAACTTCACAAGAGGGCGACAACGAGACAGACTGGATCCAGCTGCTGAGTGTGTGTGTGTGTGTGTGTGTGTGTGTGTGTGTGTGTGTGTGTGTGTGTGTGTGTGCGTGTGTGTGTGTGTGTTATTTGTTTCTGATAAAATACAGACATATTTTAGTTTTTGTTCCCCAGCTTCTATGTCAACACATTACATCTGGAATAAAGTTATATCAAAATAAGTCTAAAGAAGAGTCAACAGCTGGGGGAGGGGCTGGATCTCCCTCTCTCTCCTTCTCTCTCTCAGTGTCCTTCTCTCTCTGTCTCTCTTTCACTGTGTCGCTCCATCTCTCTCTCTCTCTCTCTCTCTCTCTCTCTCTCTCTCTCTCTCTCTCTCTCTCTCCCACCCACCCATCCACCCTCTCTCAGTCTCTCTCTCCTCTCCCTCCCTCAGTCTCTCCCCTCCTCTCCCTCCCATCCTCCCTCCCTCTCTCTCTCTGTCTCTCTCTCTCTCTCTCTCCCTCTCTGTCTCGCTCTCCCTCCCTCCTTCAGTCTCTCTCCCACCCACCCTCCCTCAGTCTCTCCCCTCCTCTTCCTCCTACCCTCCCTCTCTCAGTCTCTCCCTTCCACCCTCCCTCTCTCAGTCTCTCTCTCTCGCTCCCTCCCTCCTTCAGTCTCTCTCTCTCCCTCCCTCCCTCAGTCTCTCCCCTCCTCTCCGCAGCTGGAGCTCCAGTTGACCAGCGTCGCAACCGAGCGATGCGCCTCCAGGATCCCGTCCTCTTCTCCCTCTACGTGTCTGAGCTCCTCCAGCCTCTCTTCTTCTGACTGAGTGTCTCTCTGCAGTTCTTCCTTTTACTCGACGTCCGTCTCATTTTTAGACGAAACTTCCCCCGGACCAGGTTTTTTCCAGACCTCTCTCTATCAACAGGCTTTCTGAGCGAACTCCTGAGGGAGGATTTGCTTTGGAGACACCGACTCGTTTCATTTTTTGAAACCAGCCCCTGACAACTGATAACTTCATCGAAGATGGTTCAGGAGACACCGGACAGACTCTGATTTGTGTCCTCAGACTCGAGAGCATCTCCAGGCAGAAGAACAGGGAGCAGAGGTGTGACTGTCTACAGGCTTCTCTAAGGTAGAAACACTCAGACACTGGTTTATTTATTATATATATTATATAATATCAACCTTACAAACCCTGATGTTCCTCTGTGGCTGTCTGTACTGCTCTGGTATTGGTTTGTTATCTCAGTTACTTGCATAACCAGAATCATATTAAAACACATTTGATATTTGTATATATTTGGAGTTTCTATTAACTGGATAAGAATTTACAAAAATTCACCTGCAACATTTTTGATAATTGCTGGTCCAAGCTTCTAAGATTTGAGGATTTGCTTTTCTTTTTTCCGTATCAAGAGTTTTTGACGAAAATATTTGACAATTTCACCCGGGATTCTGGGAAATTTATCCTCTGAAAATGTCCAGAGGAAACAGTCAGCAATTTGAGAAAATAGCCAATTGATTTATTGAAAGTGAAAATAATTATTATTGTTGCAAATCGTAGCTCCATTCTCCTCTTCCTCTAACCCATCTCAGATCTGGAGTTCTTCAGGGTTCTATGCTTGGCCCTCAGTTATTCTCCCTATGGTGATAACACTTGCACAAGTAGCTGAATGATGTTGTTTCTTTTTGTCAAATTGTTAGTTTTTAAAAGTTACAACATTTTCCTAAATTATAAAATGATAAAGGCTTGTGGAGAGTTGCACTGTTTTCACCACACTGAAGCAGATTGATTCCTCTAAACTGCCTGGAGGAGTCAGTATGGATGGATGGAACTAATGGAGGAAGTAGGGTGGATGGATGGATCTTATGGAGGAGGAAGGGTGGATGGATGGATGTATCTTAAGGAGGAGGTAGGGTGGATGGATGAAACTTATGGAGGAGGAAGGGTGGATAGATGGATCTTAAGGAGGAGGTAGGGTGGATGGATGGAACTAATGGAGGAAGTCTAGGATGGATGGATGAAACTAATGGAGGAAGTAGGGTGGATGGATGGAATTAATGGAGGGAGTAGGGTGGATGGATGGATTTTATGGAGGAGGATGGATGGATAGATGGAACTAATAGAGTAAGTAGGGTGGATGGATGGATCTTAAGGAGGAAGTAGGGTGGATGGATGGATCTTAAGGAGGAGGTAGGGTGGATGGATGGAACTAATGGAGGAAGTCTAGGATGGATGGATGAAACTAATGGAGGAAGTAGGGTGGATGGATGGAATTAATGGAGGGAGTAGGGTGGATGGATGGATCTTATGGAGGAGGATGGATGGATAGATGGAACTAATAGAGGAAGTAGGGTGGATGGATGGATCTTAAGGAGGAGGAAGGGTGGATGGATGAATCTTAAGGAGGAGGTCAGTGTATGAATGATATCTTAAGGAGGAAGTAGGGTGGATGGATGGATCTTATGGAGGAAGAAGGGTGGATAGATGGAACTAATAGAGGAAGTAGGGTGGATGGATGGATCTTAAGGAGGAGGAAGGGTGGATGGATGGATCTTATGGAGGAGTCAGGGTGGATGGATGGATCTTAAGGAGGAGGTAGGGTGGATGGATGGATCTTAAGGAGGTAGGGTGTATGGATGAATCTTAAGGAGGAGGTAGGGTGGATGGATGAGTGTTTGAATTTCACGGGTTCACTTGAAAAGGCAACGCTGCTTCCTATTTTCCTTCCAACAGTCTGGGTCATCACACCCCACAAGTCCTCCACCTCCATGACACCAGTCCTGACGCCTCTTCCTCCCTACAGGACCATCCGCCTCTGCATTAGAAACACGTCCCAACTCCAGCTGCACTGGTCGTCACGCTTCAACTAACACTGAAACTCCACGGTGTCTGACCCTGTAGAGCCGTGAGAAAACAACCACCCACCCTCTCCTTTCTGATTTGTCTATGATGCTTCGTGGTGGCCGAGGCAAAGAGTTTCTGGGAATGTGGGGTTTTCGTGTGACGGCAGCGATGTGCACGTTGCAGACTCGTTGCATCATGCTGTTCTCTAAAGGTCGGACAGACGCTCATGGATGTTTTTTCTCTAAAAAGGCCCAGAGCCAAGCAAACTCCTTTCCTGTTGTTGTTGGGTGTGTCTGCTTCAGAGCCCCTTTCCACCCACACTGTCTGATGCAGGGTGGGAGTGCTGCTCATACATATGGCATATACTGAGTGTGAGTGTGTGTGTGTGTGTGTGTGTGTGTGTGTTGTGTGTGTGTGTGAGTGGTATGTTTATGTGGAAAGGGAGGAGGGAAAGAAGGAAGCTATAGGAAAGGAGGGGAAATAAGGATGGAAGGAGAGTGTGAGTAAGGTGAAGATGGCAAAAGAAAGTAAAAAAAACAGTTAACGGCGATGATGAACAGCAACGATTTGACAAAAGACATAAAAAACTACCTCAAAAAGAATGAAGGAAGAAAAAACGAGAAGTGAAAAAAGAAAAGAAAAAAGTGAGGAAACTAAATAACAGAAGAAAGAAAGAAATTATGATTGAAAGGAGGAAAATAAATAAAAAAGAAACGTGAAGGACGTGAAAGATGGGGAGAGAAGAGTGAAAAAATAATAAAGACATTATATATAAAGGATATAATATATAAAATATAAGAAAGAATAAAATAACTAAATAAAGTGAAGAAAACAATGACAGCAAGAAGGAAAGAAAACAAGGAATGACAGAAGTAAACCCAGGAAGAGAAGAAAGGGAAATTGGTGAAAGAAAGAGGTGAGAGAATTTTTATTTTAAAGAGGTGAGGAAAGAAAGAAAGAAAGTGAGCACAGGAAGGAAGCACGTAGAATCTCCACCCAAACTGATGGTGTGCAGCTGAAAAGGAGAGAAGACCTGTGATGAGCCTCCTTCTTTTTCCTCCATCACTCTCCTCCTCCTCCTCCTCCTCCTCCTCCTCCTCCTCCTCCTCCTCCTCCTCCTCCTCCTCCTCCTCCTCCTCCTCCTCCTCCTCCTCCTCCTCCTCTTCCTCTTCGTACCTCCGGCCATCCCACACTCTGGTGGCCTCGACCCTCAGCTGGCTCCCTACTTGCCCTGCTGTTTGTATATGGTGGGTTCAGTGGGTTCAGCTCCGCTATAAAAGCTCTACTCCCCCTCTTCCTCCCCCCCCGGCACAGGCAGGAGTGAGCAGGCTTCATAGGAGGAAGAGGCCTCCCCTGGTTCTCCTCCTCAACATAACTTATTTGGACTTTTCTCCTCTGCTCCTCTCCCCTGGCTCGTTGGCGGGTTGCGGTGTCGTCTTTGGGCCCAGCCCTGGACCAGACATTCATTTTTCTCCTCTTAGTTTCTAACCGCTAACTAACCACTGGCTCCCTACATCTCCCCCTCCTCTTCCTCCTCCTCCTCCTCCTCCTCTTTCTTAGGAATGTCTTATTCACCTCCTCCTCCTCCTCTCTCTCTCTCTCTCTCTCTCGCTCTCTCTGCCTCGTTCCTCTCTCCGAGTCCTACATGCTAAAAGCTGGCGAGCATCTGTGCCAACATCTGCAAATAAACGGACAAGATGTACACACACGCTGCGAGCGCAGATATCATTAACATTGTCAACATGCCGACACCGTCCGGCAAAGACACAGACCCCCCCACCCACCCCCCCACTGACAGTATGTGCCGACCACCTGTGAGGGTGCACACACATCCATAAACCTCCCTTTCTTCTCCCTCTCTTTTCCGTTATCCTCCTGAGAGCCCAGCGCCGGGGCCTTCACTTCCAAACCAAACATAGAGCAAATTCCACAAACCCCACCCCGGCAAATCACTCCCCCCTTCACCCTCTCTCTCTCTCTCTCTCGCACGACTTATTCTCCCCTCGCTCCCTCTCTCTCTTTCTCCTTCTTCCAATTTCTCTTAGCTCTTGTGTTTGGGGAAGGAGGCGAATGAGAAAAAGGCCTGACAGACAGGGAGTGAACCCGGAGAAAGAGAGAAAAACTGGATAAAGGGAAAGAATATGTCTTGGCAAAGTTGGAGAGGCATGATTGCAGAGAGGGATCAGGTGGCAGGGCAGATGGGCGTAGGATCAGAAATGGACTTCCTCTGTGCTCTGGTCCATAGATGTGAAACTACAATGGACAGACGGTCAGATCACTTCTCTCCTTCTTCAGCTCTCTGCTGCTTTGAAGATGTCGAACCATTGATTTCGGTGTCTGCTCCACCAGGGCTGCAGCCAACACACACTTTCATCCAATGTAACCTGGCAAATACTCAGTTCAATCATCTTGTCCATAAAGTATTAGAACATAGTGAAGAACGCCCCCTCACAGTTTCCCAGATGCTAAATTACTTGTTTTTTTAGGCCAAATGTCCAAAGCCGAGAGAGACTCAATTTGCAATGACGTAAAGAGGAAAGCAGAAACGTTGAGGGACAGGAATAAGTGTATGTCTTGATAAATGACCTTACTGGTTAATTATCAACATTTTTTATTGATTTGTTTTCTACCAGTGGTTTTATTCAATATTTCCCAGCACTATTCTCCCCACGGACATATAATGGACAGAAATTACATCTTACACAGAATAAATGACTGAAATAATTTGTATAATAGGAGACTGGGAACATTACTGGTCGAGCTTTGATCCGATCCTGCGGAAAGTAGTGACATAAATAACTGAAAACTGTTGTGGGTGCTGGAAGGTTGGTGGTCAGACAGCCTGTTGCAAAACCATCGCCAAGCAATAGAGCCAATATTAGATAATTCTGCAAAACCCAAATTCTTCGGCCATGTTTTACGACCAGTGGTTTAAATGTTTTGCTTTCTACAGCTTCTGCTACATGGTTTGTGAGACACAGATAAACTTGTCTTATACCTTGGACAAGTTTTTCTTATTGGCCAAATTGGTTCTTGTCAAGGTAAAATACCAAATTATGGACATTGTTATTGAGAAAGTTACATTTAATTGCAAATCTTTGACGGTGTGCAAACCTCAGTTTCCACTGCTGGAGACCATAACTGCATTTTCCACATTCGTACCTGTTCTTCTTCACTTCACAGTTAGAGTTTTAGGAAATCATGGCCTGCTAGTTGGTGTGAGCAGCTAAATGCAAACATGCTAGCAGTCCAGTATCAACCACGACCATATTGGACCTTCTTGATACGAGCCGAGTCTCAATGCATTTGTAGACTGACAGCGGCGTGACTCGACTGTTCCCAATTCAAAAGTGGATCCTTCCCGACCCAACGTTTCCCATGATTCATTGCGCTTCCGTGACGAACCTTTCAAAGAGGTAATGGCCTTGGATGGAAGAGACACGTTTTCATGCAGTTTCCCATAAGCAGTGCCAATACAGTTCCTAATAATGTGGCATGTGTGTGTTAATGTTCACTCAAGTTGAACTCAAAAACACACGTTGACTCTGTAAAGTTTACAAAATAAGTGTTTTTAAGAGGCTACAGGTCGGATGTGGGGCCCAACGATCAAATATCAGTGTTTATATTTATTTAATAAAACAATGATAGATGCATTTAAGTCAATAAATGTCAGTTCACTTAGTGTTTATGTTTATTCCCTTTCTGTCCATCTGTCTCTCTTGCTTCCGTTCCCTCCCAATCCTTCGCTTTCATCAGTTCTCTTCTTAACCTGAAGGTGAAAAAAAGATCCACATTGGTTTTGTTCAGATTGAAACCCACAAACCCACAAAAGATGAAATTCTGAGGTTATTTTAACCCACTGTGACGAAGCCAACTCAATTTATTAATTGTTTTAAAGACTTTTTGAAGGAAACTGTCAAGGTTATTTAGCCGCGCGGCAGCTTTGCCTCCGGCGGCCGGACGGAGAAGCTTTACGGTGGTATCACCCTGAGAACGCTGTAAGAAACCAGTACAAAGTGATTTTTCTCTTTCAAATGGCATGTACACTAACTCCCATACACAGAGGCCTTTGACTAGCAGCTCCACAGGACTCATATAATGCCAGTTAGCATTAAAATGTTATTGATTCTTCCTGCTTAACTCTCCGCTGACTTTTTTCCAGCTCATTACTCTGTAATTTGATGGAGCCTTTTTCCTTTCTCTGCCTCTTTGTTTCCCCACTGAGAATGAGAGGAACGGCCTACAGTACAGCTGGGATTGGTTATTATTTACTGACTTGGCACAGACGCGCGCACACACACACACACACACACACACACACACACACACACACACACACACACACACACACACACACACACACACACACACACACACACACACACACACACACACACACACACACACACACACACACACACACAGTGGAAACAAATTGGGTGAATCTGCTCTGCACGTAGGAATGTGAGGCGCATGTGTTTGTATGTTTTAGGTCTGGATGACAGGGCTGAGGGAATGAAAGAGGGATGCAGAGAAAGAGGGAAAGGAAAAAGAAAAACAGAAAGGAGGAAAACGGCAAAAAGAGAAAGAGCGAGAAGGAAAAATGAGCTATAAGAAGAGGAGAAGAGTTTGATATCTGGGATGCAGACTGATGTCGGCTGCATGTCAACGCGACAGTCTGTCTGTCTCTCCTCCCCGACTCCCCTCCTTCCTTTCTACGTCCTCCACTTCCCTATATTCCTTCCCTCCTTCTTCCTCTTTGTCCACAACCCAGTATATCTGCACTGGTCCCTTTCTTTTCTGAACATCCCCAGCCGTCTCCTTCATCCTCCTCTCGATCTTTAGACTCTCTCTCTCTCCCTCGGTCCTCGGAGGGCGGCGGTGGATGAAAGGATTGGCAGAGGAGGGAGGGATCTGTTGCTCTGCTGATGGTGAGGAATTACAGGGAGGGAGAGCAGAGAGTTAGAAGTGAAGAGGTTTCTGTGTTGACCTTGTCCCGATGCCAAACGGTGGGATGATGGCGGTGGTGGTGCAAGGGATTATGGGAGGGGGTTTTGAGTGAGGAGCAGGGATAGGGAGGGCAATAAATGAAGAAAGAGAGGGAGAGAAAAGAAAGACTGGGAGTTGTACTGCAAGAAAAGAATTAGGAGAAGGAAAGTTGTGGGCGGACGAGGCAGTAAAATACACGCGATGGTGAATTCAGGGGCAGAAACTAAAATCTAGCTCAGTTCTACTCTTTCAAAACAAGGATTTCAGGTACAAGATGAATGAATACGCCGCTCTGGACGTATAACGGCTCAGTGTTTCACTGTCCCCTTGTCTGTGAGTGTTTCCAACTCCCTCAGTGATGCTGCGCTAAACATCGATGAATTAAAATAGGTGGAATAGTTGTCCACTCGGAGGCAGCACCACAAAAACGTAAGAACACAACTCTGAGATGTTACCGCTCGTGAAACTGTACGTGACAAACAATTCACATCCAGAGAGCAACTCAACGTGAGCGTGTTTCTTTATATTGAAAGGGACGTCATGACTGCCCCTGGTGGCTGGCTGCAGTATAGGTTCTTAACTCTGCCTCCTCCGTGTTAGTGGATGGTGTCAAACAAAAAAAACAAACGATGGGAATAAGTGGAGAGGCATTTCCCATCTTTACACATCTGTCCAGCTGTTATGTGACATTGTCGGAGCAGAGAGACTGAACCACAACAGTGAAGTTAAATCAAAACAACGAGCTGATTATGCTAAAATGCTCCACAGAGCTGATAGATGATTAAAAAATACTGATACAGTTTTAAATTACGTTATTAAATGTGATTTTCTTCCATTTGAAAAATAAAGACAGCTCAGTTTAGCCACCACTTGGTAAGATGGTCAATGTAAACTGGTATCATGTTGAAAGTTTGTATCCTATGACTATAAATGGCTAAGTTCATCTTCCAGCTACAAAGGGATAAACTGGGATGAGGTGGGTTTATCCTTTATTCCAGTCGCGGCTGATCTCCTTTCCATTTCTACATCTTCCCCCAACGAAAGCCAAGTATTTCTCCTCTGCCCTCTGTTTGTCTAACAATGAACTCTATTAACCTTCGGTCGTCTTCCCTGTCGACAGCAGTTGCCAGTATTTTTCAATTTCTGTGCAAACAGCTTTGTGTGTGATAACTGAATCTTCCAACATGGCACTCAGCGACCCAGAGATCGCATCTTACCTTGTTCCACTTTAGCTGTTGAGAAGAAATACAACTAAAGTACAAATATAAAAGACTCTAAATGAGAAATGCAACAAGGTAACACAGCATCGATTTCTGTTCTATTGGAGCTTCTCTCTGCAGGAAAAGGAAAGAACGTTATGATTTTTGAACAATGTCCCTTTAATAGAAGCTAATAAAATGTCCCCATCAAATAAAAATAATCTCATGAACACAACTTAAAAGATAACTGGTTGTATTTTGGAAATAAAACGTTGTTCTGTCCAAAGTAAGGCGACAGATTATGGGTGTCTTTGTCTAATTAGGGAAATATCTTTATTCTGAATCCCTTAAATGGCATTATTCAAACATTACTTACACGGAAAGCGTGTTGATATTAAAACGTTTATCTTATTTTACTGAATAAAACAAATACAAAATAAGATGTTAACATTTTACATTAAAAAGAACATTTATTTTCTTAAATTGAGTATATGTGGGTTTTTTTTATTTATAGTTATTTAAAATATATATCTGAGGGTTAAACTGTTGAATCAAGCCTCAGTTACATTTTTTAGGCTTTGATAATGAGTATAATCTCATATTCAGGGATCATTGACAAAATATCGTTATTGGAAAGGTTTCGATATTGGAATCAGCCCCCAAACAATCTGACTCTCGTTTTGATAAAACCCGACAAGTACAAAACATCCAGTTGTGTCTTTATGTAAAAAACGGTCAACACACTTCGTTGCTCTAAATCTCCGGGTTTTTAGAATTAATTTGCCGATGTACTGAGAGTCTGGAAAGAACATTTCTTCAAGTAAAGAATGAAATAATCCTGTTTCGGAGAGATTACTCGCCCACTCCTCCTCCCTTGACAGCTGCCACCACTCCCCTCCTAAGTGGTTGAGACGCCAGTGTCAGTGTGAGAGACACTGCAGGCTCTACTGGTGGCGATTGCAGTCTCGCTCTGCAGAGTTGCATCACTTAGCGCTGTCGAGACGCAAGAGAAAGAGAGGGAGAGGGAGAATAGGAGAGAGGAGGAGAGGGTGGGAGGCCATGTCTGTCTCCCACAGTTTTCCTCCCTGTTGTTGCCGTTTCTTGCCGCTTTTTGCCGCCTCCTCACTCTCTGTCTCCCCATATGATGCCATTTCTCTCATCCAGAGGAAAATCCCCCCCACCCTCCCAATGCCACCATAAAGAAGGTGTTGTGAATCACAGCTGACATCATATAAAACAGTGGTTCAACACATTCACAAGTTGTGAACACTGACAATAAATTTCCTCTTTTCTCCTACCACCTACGTGCAGCAGTGGTTTTGTTTTTCTAGGACTCGGGTTTGAAACTTGAGTTGTTGGAATTGAAAGTTCTGGTAGTTTTCGGATGCCGAGAGAAAAAAAAAGAAGAACTCTTGTTTGTCTCCCACGTTTTGCCCGGCAGAACTATGTTTGTCTCCGTCTCACCACATCGTTTGACCGTCTGTGTGGTGGCTCGGACCCCCCTGCGGTTTTCTCCGCGATCCTCAGTGTCCTCAGAATCCCTTCTTCTCCTCTCCCCTCCCTTTGTTTTGGTTCCACTGCTGTCTGAGCAGGTGTCCACTTTCAGCCAAATCCAGGCATTTTCCCATGAATGCACATAAACCCTCCATACAGTCAGGCTCCCTCCTCCTGTCCCCCGCGTGCCTCAGAGCCACAAAAACAAAGTGTCCTGCCATCGTTGCGGCAGCATTGCATAATACCTTATAAGGCCGATGGTAAGATCAAACGGTGTAAACCCTAAAAAAAACAAGGACTGACATCATTCCTGAAGTGATGGACTGTCCTCAGTCACTCCTCCCTCCTCTCCAGACGTTTCTCTGCTTGCACATCAAACACAAACCCTCTAAAATACCAACTTCATAAAACTTGAGATTCTGCCTCCTCAACTTCACGCCCTGAACCTCTCTTTAATTCATCACGCGTATGCTAGAAGAGGATGAAGAAGATGGAAATATGTGTCATAAATGCAAACAATCCACGGAGACGCACCAAACCCCCCCGGAGTCAAGAATGTCTCATTTGAGCAAATCTCCTCTGACATACGTAAATAAGGACGTAAATAAGAAAAAAATGGAAAAGGGAGTTTTTAAACGAAAAAATCCACTGGAGAATAAAAAAGGAGAGGGAAGAAAAAAAGGAGTGGGAGGTGCGGAGGGCAGAGGAGAGGGGAGGAGGAGAACGGGAGAGGTATGCTCTGCTGGAGGACTGGGAGAGGAAAACCACAGGAAGGAGTGAGAGGGAGGGAAGTAAAGAAAGACAGGAGTAAAAAAAACAGGGAGAGAGAGAGAGGCCAGATCAGGGCGCTGTGGAAGCAAAGGTTTCCTGTGAGAGGGGGGAGAGACTCACTTGTGTGTGTGTGTGTGTGTGTGTGTGTGTTTGTGTGTGTGTGTGTGTGTGTGTGTGTGTGTGTGTGTGTTTGTGTGTGTGCGTGTGTGTGTGTGTGTATATTACACCCGAGTGGCGACCACACTGTACGTTTTTACAGTGTAAAAAAAAAACTTTAAAGGTCCAGTGTGTAAGATTTAAGTGAAAAGGATCTATTGGCAGAAACTGAATATAAAATAATCCTAGTGATGTTTTCACAGGTTTGTTTCATCTAAATTGTACGAATTGTTGTTGTAGAATTGGTCGTTTATATTGAAATACTTTATATTGAAATACTTTACATCAGAAGCGAGTCCTCTCTACGGAGGCCGCCATGTTTTTTACAGGAGCCCAGACTGGACAAACTAAACAACTTTTGAGTTTTTATCTCAACTGAAGGTTTCCAAAGGTTCTCTTTAAAGTTTGGAAGGGGAGGATGAGGGTTGTTCAGCTGCAACGTGACACTTCACCACTAGATGTCACTAAATTCCACACACTGAACCTTTAAGTAAAACTGGAAAAGCTCAGAGCAAGCTACACTTGTACATTACTGATTATTCTCTTCTGGAAGGGGGGTCATGTGATCGAAGCCTGAGGAGTCAGCTGCTTCCTGACTGTAAAGACCCAATGAGCGAGCGGTTGTGATTCTACGTCGAACTTTCCATTTCTGCCCTCGGGACTAAAACGCAGTCCTAAACTTTTCAAACTAAAACGGGTTCAGCAGCTCTTTCCAAATGTCTCTGTTGAAGCGGCTGTAAACCAAAGTCATGGGTAAAGTGAGGGGCTGGGGTGGGGTTGGCGTTTAATTGAGACTGTGTGGGGGGGATATAGGGAGTGCATTATGACATACAGGCAGAAAAACAAGTGTGTGCGTGTGTGGCTATATGTGAGGACGTATGTTTGTGTGCAAGCGTGCCAGCAGTCAGGGTGTTTTTCTAGGCAGAAGGGGGGGGGGGGATCCATAAGAGGGTCCGGGCACGCTGCCCAAACCCAGGTCATGGAGGGAAAAGAGGGGGAGGAGCTGCAGTGCTGGAGGTAGGGGTGGAGGGGTGCTGCTCACGTCTGCTGCGACTTGAGTGTGCGTGTGGATGCCTGGATACATATGGTCCTGTATGTGCATGCCTTCACAATACCTCCGAATAGCAGAGCGTGTGTGAGAGAAGTCAGAGAGGCTGCTGTGGAATGTGAAACCAGTGTGGTGAGGGAGCTGGCAGCACGGCACACCGACCTAAACACTGACTTCATTGTGGTTTAGCCTCTGCCTCATATTATGTCGGGGGATCCTGTCGGTGATTGTGGAAGAATTTGTGGCGGCAGCGAGTTTAGAAGTCAAGGAGGTGTACATGTAGCTGGAAGGTTGCCGGTTTGAATCCAGTAAATTAAGAATGCTCTTGCTGTCAGCTATCATTAAAGAGCCATACGGCGAGAGACCCAATGGAGGTTTTGCAGTTGTGTCGCGAATCTACTTGCAATCCACGTCTGGCGCCATTTAAGAGGTCGACAGAAGACAAATGTCTAACTGTAAAGGAAAACAGATACCTGGAAACACGTCGGCACCGTCGGACACGTGCAGTTTACCGTCTTTTCCTTGTGTAAAGTCTCCGAGATAAATTTGTTTCCAGACTTGGTTTAATGAGAAGTTTGAGAAATTTGGGAAATTGGCTTGTTTGCTTTCTCTCATGTCTCTGCATTAAGTTTGTGGCTGGATCCGGGATGCGATTAGCTTAGCCTAGCCTAGCATAAACACTCGGGGGCTGCTAGCTGTCCAAAGTTTTACAGGGATGCACCGATCTGATATTGATATTGGATATTGGACACACTGATAGATTCATCTTTAACAATAGGTACAATATCTTTATATAAATTTGGGTTTGTTTCTTTGTTTCTTTGTTTGCAGGATTACACAAAAAAATAAAACAAATTTCAATGATTTTGTATTTCAAAATTTCCACCTGTCTCTCAGAGAATCACTCATGGATCTTGATAAAAAAAAGAATTAGGCTCTTAAGGGACTTATATTTATGAGTGTAATTTGGTGCTGATCCAAGTTAAAAGTTGAAAGTTGGAGAAACGGTGGGGTACGTGCTCAGCGACTGAATCCGATAGTTGTGTGTACAGCCCCTCTGGGTGGATTTCATTTCTCAGTCCAGAGTTCAGTGCATGTCCAATATCCAAAGTTCAGTCTGAAAGCAGCTTAAATCTGCCATTGGCGATGTATTGCACATTCTCCTGCCTCTCTCCTGCATATCTACATGTTCAAAATCCCCTCGCCCATAAGGGAAAATACCAACAACAACCGACACCCTGGAAATGACACGGTTTAATAACGATGTGGGTCATGCGATACGACCGACTTGCTTGTATCCTACAATAAATATAGTTTAAATTAGCCAATTTAATGCTCCAACGATACTGAATCAGTGCATCCTGGGTGAGAGGTGTAAAGAAATACAAACTAACAGTGATGATAGGTGCAGACAAGACCATACTCCAGTGCTGACAAGATGCTGTGGGCTCATGACAGAATCGACTGTGAGTTCATCCTCAGCTCACGACAGGCTGTTTGCTGTCGGCTTGTGTGAAAGCTTTAATGAACGTGTTGAAGAACGGTGACAAAGACAAATCAAAACAAAGTACTGATGAGATATAAACATGTCTGGGCTTTTCTCACTGACAAACTACTTAATGCTGTTCAATGCTCTGTTTCTAAATCCCCTCGAGGATCGTTGACACTTCAGTCGACACATTTCTAATTACTTATTGGCAGGTTTGTTGCTGGTGTAAATCTTAGCGGCTCCTGCTATCAGAGGGCCGAGGATGTCGTGGGCATCTCTCTGGTGTAAATAAAACGTGTAATAATGAGACAGAGAATTTTGCTGAAAACAACACGTGTGTGAGCTGGGTCGTCTTTCCCAGCAGCTGTGAAGCATTTCCCTGCAGGTTTGGTCCATTTCACTGCAGAGTTTTCCGCCTTTGGTTTCCTACTGCGAGCTTGTTTTTTTTGTTTTTTTTCTGCCTTTGAAACAAATGTCTGGATCTTGAGTCACTCGGCCTAACAAGAACTTACGAGTTGAGTCACGGACCAGTCAGAGCAGCGTTCCTGGTCTCGTGCTCCGTCCAGGGTATCATATCGCAATGGGTGGAAAACTACTGCAGAATCTTGGTGAGGCTCTAAGTGAAGGCGGACCACAGAAATGTAGAGGATCACAATACCGAAGAAGCCTCGGCGTAATGCTTCTCAGAGCAGTTTCCCTCAGGAGCAGAGCAACAACGCAAAGTCTCAACACAGCAACAATCTCGTATTATTGACTGAAAGGTCTTTGAATACTGGACTAATACTGCTGAATACAAATAGGAGTAAACCTGGTCTATAATTAAGACTTTCTGCCTATTTGTGAAATCAAACTCCTCGTTCTATGTTGTTCTCCCCTCTTCTCATTCCTGATTGATTATTTGATGGGATTTTTTTTTGGATAAATGTGACAGCAGCCATCTTGGCTCTATGGCAGTAGGAAAAGTGCATGTGTTACTAATAACGCTGAGGATCGCTGTGCTCCACTCGACGGTTCCAGTAAGACGTGACAGTGAGCCAGAGTGATCGGTGCCAGGAGCCTGAAACTGAAACTAAATGGAATTCAGCCATCATCACTTCTATTACTTACACATGTGATTTTCCTACTGCAGGAATTTCCTGTGACGTTCATTCTTTACATTCAAGAAAAACCCTTACGGGCCCACAGCGTATTTTCATATACTCTTAAGTACTTAAATACAAATACCATCTTCATTATGTGTGATACAACAAATGACACGTAACACAAATAATTGGTAAATATTTGTTGTTGCTTTTGGTGTAGCCACATTAGCATAGATTTGATTATTTAAGATGTTATTTGCATTGCACACAGTAAGTTCCATATAAACTATAAACAAAGATAAATGAATCAACAAAAGTATGTTTAACTAAATATATTTAGAGTTAAGGGAAATGCAGCTGACAATGAGCAGCTGTTGTAGTGAAATACATTTGCAGTATGTAGTTGTTTTGGATCATTGAAGTTTTATTATTATTACTCAAATTGTTATAGTGTCATTATCATTCTAAATCATTATCAGAGTTATTGTTTATTTATAATTTTGATTATTCATGTCCCTCTGTTTAAGTTACCATAGCAACGTTGCATGTTACGTACAGGTTGAAACGTGTCCATAGAACGAATGAGTGGAAATAGATCTGATGATTACTAGAAGTAGCTGGAGTGATTCCGACAGTGTTTAGAAAGAAACAAGTGATTTCTTAGAGAAAGCAAACAAACTCTGTCGAAGACCTTTTTCTGAGTTTTCTCTGTGCTTTGCCGTCATCACACATTTTCCCTATTGATGCAAAACCATTTTATTCTCACTGGGAGAAACTGGGAGTCTCACTGGGAGACACTGTTCTTGTGGTTGTTTCTATATCAGGTATCTGATGTTGTTTTATTGCGATGGATCCGACTCAACCCTGTGGATCTGTGTGACTGCAGCTTGTTGTGCTGCTGCCTAGTGGACGGAAAAAATACACAAAAACACATGCTGGTTTAATCATTCTCTCATTGCTTTTTCTGATTCTCATGAACACTGAGTCCCGAATGGCAACATTCAGTTCCTTTATTCCCGTGGTTCTGTGTCCCCAGGTGCAGCAGCAGGAACCAGCAGCCATGCTGTCACTGGACGAGCCGCTGGACCTGAAGCTTCCCTCGGGACGGACGCACGTCCCAGTGAGATTAGGGAAGAGGGCGTGTCCTTCGTCCATCTGCGCGCCGCTCAGCACCACACGACCACGCCTGCTGTGTTCCACCTTCCCTTCACCGCCCTCCTCCCCAGGTGAGAATTAACCAGAGGATTTCATAAGCCATGTTCCAACTTCAGGAACCGCCCGCTGGAACTATTGAAACATGTGCGTTTCCACCGCAGTTACTAGGGTATAAATAAAGTTCCCGGTACAAAAGTCCCTGCAGGTCGGGGGGGGTCGTACTACTACAAAAACACCAGAACCTTTGGGGGTGGGGCTTGTACTCCAGCATTGTATTTTTTTAAAAGGCAGAAGAAAGCCTCCGACAGACGTCCTGAGTATCTTTTGTCATCAGAGGGGATTGCAAACAGTCTAAAGTCAAAGTTTATTTAAATATTGTCCCACTTCTTTAGCGCTGCACCCCCCCCCCCCCTCACACACGGACACGTCTCGGCTGATGCCATGTTGCACCGAGCCCATACATGTGATAATGCAATAGCATGATAAGTGGATTATCTGTTCTCACTTTCCCAGTAATTTAATATTGTAAATCCAATGAATGGTCGTCCTCAAATAGACATACATTGTCCCCAGAGTGTGATAACAAGAGCAGCATGACACTGACATAAAGGGTCCACATGGCCTCTGTGAGCAGATAACATCACACTTCAAGTATCTCATTAAGTGCTTCACCTATAGATATTTTCTTGTAGTAACTATAATTAATGCTGTTTTATCCTCGTGTGGTTCTCTGGTATAGAAATATCAAATATGCTTTATTTGAAGTGATCTTTAGAAGAGCAAAATGTGCAAAATGTTGGTTAAAATGTCAAAATAGACTGAATGGAAAGATGGAAGACATGACAGCCCCCCTCAACGTGAAGCAGTATCATCTTGACTGCCTCCTGGTGGCGGCTAGCTGCAGTACAGGTCGTAAACATATCAAAGACACTTGGCTTCATCTCTGTTCAACAGGAGGAAGTGGAGCCATGTCCATGTTTTCATACAGTCTATGGTCCAAATGTACATGGGGTACATTCATTTGCAGTAACTACAGTTCATAATCGCAAACAAACCTTTAAATAAAACTACAGGAATCCACAGAAAGGTTTTAACGATCCCATCATATCTCCTCTAATCCCCCACGTAGATTCCCAGTCTCCCTCTCATGAACGACCCGGGTCCTGCTTCACTCCTCCGGCCATGGACCTCAGCCTGTCCCCGTCCTCCCGCCACGCCTCCTCCCTCTCCCCGTCTCCTTCCTCCCCCTACTCCCCATCCCCGTCCTCCCCCCTGGAGTCCCCTCACAGCAGCCACAGCCCCCAGCCTCACGTGTTCTCTCGGGTGAGTCCAATGTTTAAGGTTTTGTCCAATCGTGGGTGTTTTGTGCAAAATGTTGTCCTGCTCAGTAGCTACAGTATGTGGATTTAGAGTTCCATGTTCAACATTGGGATTCTGTGTATGAGTGGCAGGATTGGGTCCGGGCCATGATCTGATCCTTACAGTGGAAATATAAGAGAAGAACAAAGTTGTCTGACAACCTAAACTATTTATTTGTCATAAAACAAATCCTAAAAAGTCGAAAATCAAGATTTGTGACCTATTTCCCGAAAAAAAATGTAAACATGCCCCATGTTGCACGTCATTGTATAAAAATCTGACCTTTAATTTGCATCCACAGCAAAATTTGATTGGTTCTTCATCATCTATGAAAATATGACGAGCAGTTTTTGCATGATCCTGCCGACAAACATAAAAACAAAAAAACACGAGTCGGTGGAGAGAAAAGTCCCACAGGTATTTGTCTTTAGAATTGAAATGTGTCATAATAAATATCAGGGGAAAATATCTAACGTGTCAAATCAGAGTTTATTTGTTGCTTGTTTGTACAGTGTAAGGTTAATGAGTGTAAATCAGTTAATTGAATGTGTCTGATCCGTCCTCTCAGGTTATTAAAACCCTCTCAGTGTAGACATGTGAGGACGATGATCGTTGGTTTATGTCGGAGTCGTATCCTTGATCTCTTCAGACAATCAGTAATTGAATCTCAATCACATCAGTGCTTCTGTATCTCCCCCCCCTTGCCAGTATGTGTTTCGCTTAAATTCAAATGATCATAAGAACCAAAATCTGCTGTTTCAAAAAGAAAAAATGCACATGAAGACAATTTTTTGTGTCCGAGTGTAATAGCTTCATCTTGTGTGTATGCAGGAGCAGAATAATGTTACCAGAGGCAGGGTTGAATTGAATTGGGATCCTGTGTCAGTCCAGTGACTCCAAATCTAATTCCTGACATATTTAAATCTTCAAACATCAAACACACAAGCTCCTTTGCTAGAGAGTACGATCTTTCCTCCTGGCTCAGATTTATTGTTCAGCTCCGAAAGTACTTTTTAAGAAAATTGTCTGTTAGAGACGTTGGTTATTTCCTTTTCATCTACTGATTGGGTTCTTTAAATTTCTTTGAAACTATTACTGCTGCTTTTTGTTCCTTATAACTCACTGTGCTGACTAGTGTGAATTTTTTTACTAAAACATTTTGAGCATTGATCCCAGTTGTAACTAGGGAGGAAACGGTGTAAAAATGTATTTGTATCAGGATACAGTGACCAAAGTTGTCATGGTTGTCAGGATCAAATTATGGTTTTCAGTTTTATCTCCATACTGTTAAAAAGTACTGCTTCACAAACTGAAGTATTTTCACAGAGTATTATATTTAAATTACATATTTACTTTCAATAAAATGAATAATAATAATGCACCAACAGCAAATGTGCATAAGTGTTGAGTAACATACTTGCGGGGGGGTTAAATATCAAGTAAAATCAGATAATGAGCATTACAAATATGAGTGGATTATATTAGTCTTCAAATCTTGATTTTATTTAAGGGCCTGAAGCGAGAAGCGAGTTTTGGATGATTGGAGATTGGTATGAATGTTTTTTCTCTTTCAGGAAGCAGCTCGTCATCACGGTGTGGAGGGCGGAGCTTCACCGCAGGGGTTCCCGTTCTACCTGCCCATGGGAAGCCCGTCGAGGAGCTACAGCTTCGCCTCGTCCATGTTCATGGGCCAGAACAGAGAGAAGGCACTTTCACCAGAGCCCTCACTGGACGGTCAGCTCGCCTGCCGCTGGATGAAAGTAAATATAAATATTAAAGCAGAAACACAAATAAACAGATGAATAAATATTCTACACAAGTTTTGGATTTATTCGATTTCATGAGCAGAGGTGTGCGAGCAAGGATTTTACCACAGGCTTATTAAAGTTCACTTTACAATGACGCCACACAGAAAAAACATAATTAATCTCTGTTGAATATCGAGCTAAAAATGTAAAAGACACTTTTAAGTTTCAACAACAATCGAGCAAAAACTTCCATCTGTTCATGAATTAAGAAAACATGAACTTAAAAAGAAAATCCTAAGAATACCACAGAATAAAGAAATACATGGTCCTAATTAACAGGTAAATTCAGATGTAAAGTGTTTTTGATCCGGGAAAAATAAATTAAATAAGCTCAGTGTATTTGTGATATTTGGGTCATCTCTCTCTCTCTCTCTCTCTCTCTCTCTCTCTCTCTCTCTCTCTCTCTCTCTCTCTCCCCTCTATCCTGCAGTGCCACCTGCTGTTCGACTCGCTGCAGGACCTGGTGGATCACATCAACGACTTCCACGTCAAGCCCGAGAAGGATTCTGGGTACTGCTGCCAGTGGGAGGGCTGTGCTCGGAACGGGAGGGGTTTCAACGCCAGGTATGTTCACACTGGTGTAACTGCAAACAGGGTTAACCTTCAACATGTACTGTGCAAATATTAAAAGAAGATGTCGAGCAAACAGAAGGTGTGTGCGAATCACAAATACAACAGCGCTTACATCAGGGAGACATTAAAGAACATATATTTGCTTAGTGTCATATCCTGTAACAACATCCTGTAAATAGTATTCAAATATATTGAATACATTGGAAGTCTGCAGCTACCAGTCAGCTTTCTCATCCAGATCCAATGTTCCTCAGTCCAAATCGACATCATTTCTGTTTGCAATGACTAAATGATGAGGAAGAGCAGGGTGAGGAAGATGAGTGGAATAGCACCACAGATTGTCTGGAGAAACAGACTCTGATATATGCGTTCTCACATACAGCCCTTCTGGAAAATGTTAGTTCAGTGTGTGTCGGAAAGCTGCTCCACAAACTTGTCTCTTGATCACTCCAGTTCAAAAGCCTTGGTGAAAAAATGAAATGATTGTGTAGCTATTGTTTGATCAGAGGCCATTAGAGGTAAAGATCATTTGAAATACGTTCACCATTGACAGTCTCATTAAGTCATGTAACTGGGTCCAATTCAAAAATCTACATTCTCCAAGCTGAACATTTCAAAATCCACATTCTCTTGTCCATGTTGTGCGTTTTTTCTTAGATACAAAATGCTGATTCACATCCGCACACACACCAACGAGAAGCCGCACCATTGTCCCACCTGTAACAAGAGCTTCTCACGCCTGGAGAACTTGAAGATCCACACCCGCTCACACACAGGTGAGTTCACGGACAAAGGACCAGTGAGCTGATATTGCTCTTTTGTCTGATGTGTCGAACAAAAGACTTCAGCCAACAATGAATCATTACCAACAAGTATATCTGTGAATCCCAAGCCTGCTATGTTATACCTCTGTTCCACGCGATTCCATGCCTTGGTCGAGCAGGCTGTATCGGTATTGATCCGTCCGCAGGTTCATCTGCAGAAACTTTGTGACGAGTTTTACTTCCTCCAGTTCAGGTGTATTCAACTAAAATTTAAAGAGGTCCAGTTAGAGAAAATGTCTTGAAGCAAAGGTCCGGAAGATCGTAATGTCTAAATATTTAGTGTGATATATATTTAAGTAGCCTAGTAGTTGTATCAACATCTGTATGTACTCACTACCTGACTGTCAAATCAAATGAATTCAGTACAATTCAAAAACTTTTTGACAATATTTATTGTCACGTAACGTAGAACAGAACATATGTATGATTGCAGATATGTGTAATGTTCCCTCATTAACTAAATAAAAGTAGGGGCTGCATTTCAAAATAAGAGAAAATAAATAAAATTTGAAAATTGTGCATGTTCAAATAAAGGGCTTAACTTCAGAAAAATGTATTAAAGGGAGCAAAAACTATAATTTCAATTTTTCTGTTTCACATCTTGACTCAAAAGTCTCAAACAATTTTACAGATATTAAATCTCAACACATCTTAACAATTGAACAGGTTTAGAATCACTTTCTTCCCCTCTTATATCCCAATCTCCTATTTCTCCACTTTCTCCGTCTCACTCCTCTGTTTGTCTCCCTTTATTTTCTCTACCTGTATCGCTATCTTTCTTTTTCTTTCTACCGTCTTCCCATGTGTAACTTGCCTCTAACTCTCTCATCTGTCTGCACTGTAGAGTCACAATGTTACCCGCCTGGAATGCATAGACTTGATTGGCTGAGTAGTATCACATGGGATGGCTTAACTCGCATGCAATTGGTCCGTGCATTTCCTCATCCGCTAAACCACTACCGTAAAGACTATACGACCTTCTGTTTTGGCTATAGTTAAATTTGAGTGTCATCTCGGGGCTCTGACAAGGGCGTGACCAACTGTGGCAGAGCCGATCCGAGAACCTCACTGAACCACATTCCATTTATTCCCTTTAGAATTATCCAGGTGTTAACGCAGGAGCTTACTTCAGTTCAGTCTTTATTTAGGATAACCGGACCGTCCGGTTATCGGTTCTTCTCTGTACCATCACTGTGCAGGTTGTGTACACAAAGGAAAACACGCCTATTTTGTGTGCATAGATCTTGTTTCCTTTTGCTGTGTTATCATAAGTGGCATTGTGTGTCATTTCTGTTACTAAAGCTCAGCAACTGGGGTTCAAAATTTGTAAAATCATACATTATATGTTTATTTTTGTTATAATTTTTGAGTCAGTAGAAATAAAGCCTAAAGAGAACACTTTTCGGTCGCAGTTTGAAACTCGGCGTCCATCATCAAATCAATTCTTTGGAATCAAACGTTGGGGAGGGGATGGTTGGTGTATGACACAGCAGAGGAGAAGAGATGGAATGAAAATCAGTTTCCTCCTAACTTGAGAAATCAATCATTTACATCCTAGCAAATATTAATCCTTTCCCTGTATAATGTTTATGGAGCTTGAGTGTTTCCTTTTAGAGCCGTTGTTATGCTGCACGGTTTATCAGTCTCATTCAACAAGGAGAAACAAACAGGATTCCTTATCGATTCTTTGTGAGATATCTAACCACATCCGCAGGTGGTGATATAAAAAATTAAAACATTGATATGTGACATTGTATCATGAACAGTATAGGACTCAGCCAACACCCATGCATTCATTCTTGTGTACACTCCAAACAGCAGGCCAGTGACTTTTTGAGAACACACAGATCATGACGTGTTCACGTGTTGTCGGTTATCGTTTTTTTTTCTCTCCCCCGTCTGTCGGCTGGTTTCTGGTGCAGATCCAGATCATCATAAAGTTTTTCAACATTTTCCTTGATTTCTCAGATAATCTCTGGGCCTCGATGAAAACAATTCTGGCTTATTTAGGGGACTGATGTTTGTGTGAAATTTGGTTCAGCTCGTTTGAAGTCAAGGGGACTGTTGGATCTGGCGGAGGCAAGATAACAAACCCTAATTTTCGAGAGTGTGTGAGAACCCTTGGGGGTCATGTGGTGAAAAGACCAAAATCAAGCCGGAAATCAAACCAAACCGAACCAACTACCCCCACAGAAACATGGTGATACCGAACCACATCATTCCAATCGTCTAACGATAGACACATCGTACACACAAAAGACTAATTATGAAACTCTTGCAGAAAGCTTGTCGCTCAGGGTCTTGTTGTTATTTCGGTGATCTGTCGACAGATCATAGAATTTAAAAGGTTTTTCATGAAATTGTCGTTGCTCTGGACCAACATACCCATTCTTACTTGGCCATGCGTACATACTTTTTCTACCCTGTTGCAACGCCCTGTCGAGGAATGCTATCATGCTCCTACTCACAAGATTATGTTAACAAATATTGTTCACACCCAGTGTCTTTGCCTCTTCAGTGTCACCTCTTCAGACTTTCTCTAGATTTGTTTGTATCAATACTGTGATCAAATAACCCATTGTTTGAATCTCTCCCTTTTTCCAGGAGAAAAACCCTACATCTGCCCTTATGAAGGCTGCAGCAAACGTTACTCCAACTCCAGCGACCGCTTCAAACACACCCGCACCCACTACGTCGACAAGCCTTACTACTGCAAGATGGCAGGCTGCTTGAAGCGCTACACAGATCCCAGCTCGCTACGCAAGCACATCAAGGCCCACGGGCATTTTGTGCCCCAGGAGCAAGGAGCAAGGCTGGGGTCGGGACTGGGCCTGCTCGGGCACCAGAGCGCCGCTGAACTGCCCTCTGTAGGCGGAGCCCACATCATCATACCCAGGGCTGCTGCAGCTCTTCTCGGGGGTCTCGGAACCTCTTTGCCTCTCTCCGCTTTCTGCCACGCCAGAGCCCTGGGCCACCACGGGGCACCGCTCTTCTCTGTTGGAGGAGGCAGCAGCATGGGGCCTCTCGGGCTCTCAGACTCCCCTCTGTTGCACTTTGGACTATCGGCGGCTTCGATGTTAGGGCTGGGAGTTCTGGGAGGTCTGGGACGGATCGTGGGGAAGGAGATGGAAGGCGAAGAACAAGAGGATGAAGGAGACTTTGGGGAGGTGTTGAACCTGTCTGCAGGGGTGGCGACAAGACGTAATGACGCTCTGTCCTGGGTGGTTGTCCCCCCGAGGGCGCTCCTACTCAAACCAGCTGTGGTCAGCTAAGAGGTGCACTCTGCAATTCCAAAAGAACCAGGGAGTGTTAATTTGTGGTTTTCTTTGTCTGTGTTTGTGTGCATATGTCAGGACGTGTGTTTTCTCTACAGAAATACATAAGAAAAAAAAAGTCAACGTTCAAAATGAGTGAACAAAACCAAACACACTCAGTGTCTGGTCGCACAATGTTCTTGCACCACGCATGTTCCAGTTGTCTCACAATGAAAAGGGTAACTCCACCCAAATTACTGAAAACATGTAGGATTTAGACCTGCAGAAGCATTTTTACCTCCTGAGATTTTCAAGTATCCTTCTAAGATGAAGATATACAATCATTCATGGTCGCCAGAGGATAAATCCTACTCACTTTTTCCTGTGCCATAATAAGAGCAACCGGTCAACAACGCTAGTCCAAATTAGCAAATGTTAGCGTGCTAATATGTTAAAACAATACGCCTGTAATCATCATATTAGCATTGTCACTCTGAGCATGTTATCATGCTCATGTTAGCATTTAGCTTAAAGTGACCATGCTAACAGTCTATATTAAACATTGTACTTTTAACAATCATCCTATTAGCATCTTCACTGTGATGTTAGCATTTAGCATAATGCGCCACTGTTCCTACAGTCAAGAGCCGCTAGCGTAGCTGCAGTATTAAGAACAATATATTTGACGATATCCGTTACAATCCATTACAAGGAGGTGGTGGCAGATGTTTTAGATGAAGATGTCTCAAAAACTCAGGAGATAAAACATCTGTTTGCTTGGTCTGTTTCCAGAAAAGTGAGGAAAACATGTTTGATTCGGGGGAACTGATCCTTTCATATTTCTTGATCCATCCATATCCTCTCGTTTATCTTTGTGATCAATAAGTATTTTCACGGCAGACAATCAATTGTATGAGATTTACTGGACCAGGTGCAGCAATCATTTTTGCCCTTGTTATTTTTTGACAACCCCCACTGACTGCTTCACACTGAACACACAGATACAAAACAGCAGGATTATGGGGCGCAATGGGAAATACAGTCCGTGATGTACAGTTCATTCATACATGTTGGAGACTTCTTCATGATCGGCCTGTGCTACAGCCATTTTTACGTTTCCTTCAGGCAAAGAGTTTGTGCAATTAAGGGGTTGAAATTGAAAATAAGATAAAAGTTTCCGTAAAATGACGACTGACTTTAAAAAACATTTTAGTTACGTGTAGGTCTAGTTTGTCGTCTACTTACAAAGATTAAAGTCTATTTAAGTTATTCAGAATCAAACCCTTAACGGGCTGACTCCTAGTTCGATCTTTTACAGACGTTCACTGTGGATTTAATCCGACATGTGCAATATGAATTAAGATAACAACCTTATTGGTTTGACTCACAAGAGCTCCAGCAAACATTTTAATTACCCCCATGGAGGACCGCTATATCTCCTGAGGCCTATTGCCATGCGTCTGCATTCATGACGCAGTTATCTCTCTGGGCTACTGATGGTTAAATGATGTCAGCTCTCAGGCCTGGTGTTGTTTGTCTTGACTCAGAGACCTTGACACAGAAGAGAAGTGGGACATTTAGATCTGCGATAACGTGACAAAAAATTGACCATGTGATTTTTCAAGTCGCTAGAAAAAAGAACGAGAAAAAGACTGTATTGACGTAACTGAATGTAGGTTTGAGTTAAACTCCTTTGCTTGCAGTTTATTGTAGCTAACTCCTTGCTCTGCTTATCAGTACAAAGACAATGATCTGGATAAGGTCAGCCAAAAGGAACTGAAGAACACATTCAACCAGGAACAACCTAGACAAAGGTGTGTATTAGGAAGTAATGGGTACACATTTGCTTTTGATAGTTTTCTAAACACAAAAAGGTACAAGAAGAAGCCAAACAATGGTTTGAAGAGTATTTTGGAAGGGGACATGTTTGACAATGGCCACAAGTGGCCTGTATCTGTGTTGTTTTATCTTGTATTCTTTGTTTGCACATTGATTTATCCTAATCAGTATTTCTAAAGTGTCCAAGTGCCTCGTGTTTCAAGTGAAATATATCACACGTTATATTGAAAAACATATTTACGCAAATGTAAAGTGTATGAATCTACTTTTCATTACATTTTAGAGAACTGAATTGTAATAGGTTGACAACAGATGTGATTTGCACATCAGGGCCGCTGCAACACTTTTTAAAGACGTCACCGGTGTTGACTTTCACGACGACTCTGTGAAAATAAACACCAACAAATGAAAGAAAATCTGCTTCTGTCTCCTGTTGTGTTTGACAGCGAAACACCTGAACACCACTTGATGAGCAGAAACAGCATATTCCAGAATATGACCTTATTTGCAGTCAGTGAAAACCGGCTTATTGTTTATTCTATTTTAAATGTGAATACGCGTTTTTCATGAGCGTATTCAAGAGCTTGATCCATGTTTGATTTGTGGTCGACTGTGTAAACTTTGGGCTTGACGGACAGCGTCAACATAGAACCTGCTGGAAGATTTTGTGAGTCGTGGGAGACCAGGGATGGTAGGAACGTGGTTTTACATATCTGTGTCTTGGAGATCAGATTAGATTAAATTTTATTTTCATTGCACAGTACAAGTACTTAAACAACGAAATGCAGTTTAGCAATCTAACCAGAAGTGCAAAAAAGGCAGTAAAAGAGCAGAGTATTAAAATAAATATATAAATATATTACATTATTACATTACATGTTATTTAGCTGACGCTTTTGTCCAAAGGGACTTACATTTTTAGTACACTCATACACTCACACTCATGGTAACAGCGCCCCGCCATATATAAATATGAATACAATACAGGCGGGATAATACAGTAGTAAAATAATTATGGTCTAGTGCAAATGTTCAAACTGCTATTAGGTGGTGCCGTTGTTAGGTGGGACATTCATGCTCACAAGTAAGGAAACTGTTTGACAGATAGTAAATAAAGATGACGAGTCTCTTCCCTTCAACCGAAGTAGAATCGTCTCAGCACAGTGACCAGGATGGAGCCGCCGCATCTATACACACATGTCAAATGATAAATGATTTAAATGAGACGTGGGGATGAAACAATCGTGTTATTGTCGCGTTATAACTGATATCAATGATTGGCTTATTCATTGTGTCTTAAAAAAATCACTGACCTTCATTGGATGTGCCAAATGTTTTATCACGTGTTTGTCATTGTCTGCTTATAAAGAAGATAATAAAAAACGTTCCCTCAGCCCGAAACTTTGACACAGTTTAGGTCTATTGTGTGACTGTGAAATAGAGACCTTCAGATAACATGTGGTGGGAGAGCTGAGGTGGTTCAGATTTAAAGCAGAAGCACAAACCTGAACTTCCTGTTTTTGGTGACCCTGTGTGCCCATGTGAGATCAGAGGCACACAGAGTCACCACATCGTCCAACCTGTTTCCACAGACGTCAGAGAGTGCAGAGCTTTATGTGACACCCTCCTCCTCCCCCATCTCTGCTTCCATCCCTCCCTCATCCTCCCCCTCTCTCTAAGTGAGTCGCTACAGGGAGCAGGACGTGCGCGTAGCCACACGAATGGATCACCTGGATTTAAGGGCTCAAGCAAAGTTCACGAAATAAGGAAGAATTAAGGGAATAGGGAAGGAAGACAGGAAGGAAGGAAGGCTTGCAGGAGTCATGGGGAATGTAAGAAGTGTCTCAGGTGCTAATGGCCTGAAAAGGTAAGAACTTCAATATTCCTTCAAAGTAAAAGTTTAGTCTCGATCACACAAATGAGCGCACTTGCATTTAGTTTTGACACTAAGAACCTTTCAGATGAGGATTAATGTTGAATGATCATTAGGTGCTGATTCATCCACACGGTTGTTTTACTGTTTCTTTATTATATAGATTTCAATCATCTAAGCTCGTTCAGGACATTAATGCCCCTATTTTTATTATTTCTAAAGCATTAATACGTTTTATTTAAAAAAAAAAAAAAAAGAAATTTTTATCTGTCTCTCCAGTTTTCTCTCATTCAAATTTATATTCTTTAAAACAGCATCCCTCTCTTTTCTGCAGGAAATGCATAACCCAGTGTAGACTCTTTAATGCCAACAAGTTAATAAAACAATAAGTCAACCACAGTAATTCTCTCTCTGAAAGAGGATTAAACTAAATGTGACAGCTGTTACAACTCTTCACTTTTATTATCATGGAGAGAGTTTGAACTTATCATCATCAGCCGTTCTCTCTGTCTGCTTCAGTTCTCAGATGAACAGGTACATAACGTCACCAGGGTTTTTTGTATCTGTCTGTAACTGACCAGCTGCTGCAATGCTCCTTGTTGTTACACGTCCCAACTGTCTGCCCCGGAGTGTAATGGAGGGTGCTCTCCCTCTCTCTCTCTCTCTCTCTCTCTCTCTCTCTCTCTCTCTCTCTCTCTCTCTCTCTCTCTCTCTCTCGGTCGTGGTTTCTGTGGTGACAGGGAGACCCTAGAGCACCTAGTGGTGAATTGTCCTCGACTAGAGGTTTTATTTAGACAACTGCAGCAGTGGTTGGAGGCTCTGGGGGAGAACTTTTCTCTCCCGTTGTTTTGTTTTTGGGCCTAAATACGAAAAAAAAGAAACAGAGAAACGCTCGTCCTGGTTAACTTCCTGTTTGGTATGGGGAAACTAGCCACCTAGAAGAGCAGGAAGAACCAGATGTTGGGTGAAGGCTTGACAGACGTAGGGGAGTTGTTTAAATGTTTGGTAGCAACTCTCGTGAGAATAGAAGACGCCTTCTACAGCCTGACCAGTAACCTGGAAGCTTTTACATCTCAGTGGGTGATCAGACAGGTTTTTCTGTTTTATAGAGGAGGACGGTTCACTGGCCCTTCATTTTTTCTTTTGTAAAATATGATATTGAATATTTGAAGTGCTATTTATTACTTTTATTTCATGAAATTATCTAAATAAAAGTTGACTTAAAAGTAAAAGTCTCTCTCTCTCTCCTTCTCTCTCTGTCTCTGTCTCTCTCTCTCTCTCTCTCTCTCTCTCTCTCTCTCTCTCTCTCTCCCTAAAATCCTTGAAATTTGGCACAAATGTTCACTTAGATTCAGGTTTACTCCGCCTCATTTACTGTTATTTGCTTTTGATTAATGAGCATTGTTCCTTTGAAATAAACACATAAATGAAATGAAAAAACCTTATGTTTATTCACCTTTCAAGTCATTTATCAATGATTTTTGTGGATGCACAAATTATTGCTGCTAATCCATAACTATTACATTAATAGGAATTGTGTATTGGCAAGGATATAATCTTATATTTCTAGTATAACATATTTCATAATTTTTGTTAATAAACTATGTATGGCCTGACTTCATACATAATTACATAACAGCTCATGACAGCTGTGATGTTTCACTATGTTTAAGTCAAATAATTAAATGCAAAGATGAAGACTTGAGCATAATCAGTGTGATAAGAAGTACCTGAAGTGACAGAAACCATCTGTGAGAAATGCATATTTAACAGGTCCTTTAACTTTTTATTATCCGTGCATGTCCCATCTGCTAACAAGCAGGAAGCAGGGTTTGTTACCTACACTGCAGCTTGATTTCAACCATGTTTCCCAGCACGTTCACTGTACAGCTGTTTATATGGTTGGTCTGTGTAATGTTAGAGTCTTATCTGTGTCTCTCTCCTCTTTACAGTCAGGTTGTGGAGATCCTGACTCCTCAGAAGAAGCCTTCGTTTCACCTCTGGTTCAAGATCCTGCTCGGCCTAGTGTTCCTCATCTTGTGCTTCACTCTGTACAGTGGCTCTCTGACATGGACGACCTCTCCACTAAAAGGGCATTACCACAGGTTCCTTAATTGGACCAATCTGCTTGAAGTCCAGTTTCCTGACAAAATTCATCCAAGCACCACAGTTAATCTAAGAGAAATTGAAGAAACCACCCAATCCCACACGGAAGTTCCTACAGCACTTCCTACTGCAGCACCAACAGGAACTCTGTATCACCAAGCCTACGCACGCAACTACCACTTCATTATGAATAACCCAGAGGTGTGCAAAACCAAAACACCTTTCCTGATCCTGATGGTTCCAGTAGCACCAGGTAACTTAGAAGCCCGTGATGCCATCCGGCAGACATGGGGCAACCTCAACCTGGTTCAGGGAGAAGTGGTGGTAACTCTCTTCATGCTTGGAGTCTCTAAAGAAGCTGATGTGCAGCAGCAAGAGAAGCTCCAACAGGAGAACCTTCAGCACCAAGACCTGATCCAGAGTAACTTCATCGACAGCTACCTCAATCTGACTATCAAAACCATGGTGATCATGGACTGGCTGGCCACCTTCTGCCCTACAGCAGCGTACAGCATGAAAATTGACTCAGACATGTTCTTGAACATTGACAATCTGGTGATTATGCTGCGTATGCCGGGTATACCCCAGGTGAACTACCTTACAGGGATGCTTATGTGGGACAGGCCAGTTGTCCGTTCATTGGACTCCAAGTGGTATGTCTCTGAGGAGATGTACCCAGACCCCTCGTACCCGACCTACACCCTGGGCATGGGATACGTCTTCTCCAATGATCTTCCAAGGAAATATGTTGACATCTCAATGTCAATAAAGCCCTTTAACATAGAGGACGCCTACATTGGCATGTGCATGAAAAAGCTAGGACTTGAACCCACATCACCACCAAATCCCTCCCAGTTCAAGGCCTATGCCGGGGAATACAACCGCTGCGATTATTCACAGGTCATCACCTACATCCTTGGTTCTGCTAAAAATTTGATAGATTACTGGACAGACTTGAAAAAGCCTGGGCCACCTTGTTAGGACACTGACTTCTACAAATACAGAGAAATCGTTTGACTTGAAGGGGTTGGGTGACAGAGTTCTGGGAATTGTACTTCCCACAGAGAGGCGGTGGACTAGTGGCAGAAACTTGGACTATGGGCAGTAAAAGGTCTCTGGTTCATCTCTGGTTCGACTCCACGGAGAAAAAACAAAAAGACAAACCTGGATTGATCTGTCCAAAAATCCAAGAGGATTCTCCCTACCCTGTCTAGTGCCCCTGAGCAAGGCACCTTACTCCCCCAACATCTGCTCCCCGGGCTCCGTACATAGCTGCCCACTGCTCTGTGTGTCCTGCACCAGAAGGGTTAAAAGCAGAGGTTTAATTTCCCTCCTTGCAAGAGTGTGCTTGTGCATGTCTTTGGGACAAATAAATGTATCTTAATCTTATTTATAGAATTATTTTACCTCAGTTCAGAATGTGAATGAGCCAATTGTGAGTCAATACAGTAGTTTCTAAACAACTGCACGAAATAAATATGAGCATTTATTTACTTTGGTGAATTTAAAATTGCCAAAAAACCTTATGAAGGATCTATGTATTTGTTATGGTTTAGTTTCTGATAGAAATGGGTGGAAGTGGAAATGTAATCAGAGTTATTGGCGCCCTGAGGATCTTTTTGATGAGAGGGTTTCTTAATTGTTTATTCTGTAGTTGTTTGCACTATACATTTTGTATTACATTTTATGCAATGGTGCTGCACAAATGTTGCAATGGGTCAAAACCACTTGAAGCTAATGGAATAATGATGCCATTGGTACATTTTTGGGAAGAAATGTTGAACATTACAATTATTAACTCTCAGTTAATCTTTTAAGTAAAAGAAGCCATTGGCAACTGAAAGGGGCACAAGTTATTATTTTCCCTGTATTTTTGCACACTAATGTATGTTTTGAAATGATAGCAATAAAACAAACTACTAAGGAGTCCTTTAAAAAATGTGAGCGACTAAGTTAGTATTTGTCTGTGTGTGCTCCTGCTCTTTGTTCACCTCTTGTCTCACCTTTAGCTGATTCTTCTACGAAGTGGACCTGACCTGGGAATTACAGCTGCTCAAGGGACGTTTGGGACGTTTGGTTCTGCTGTTTTTTATATTGCGTTGAGTTTTAAATTGGTGTCAATAAAGCTCATGTGGTTTCAATGGTTTTCTAATTTGAGTTCTTCAATCCCAAGTAGGCTGTCCATCTATGGGCCTTATTAAAACAGATTGGGTTCCACTTTTACTACAGTGTCTTTGAAGGGTTCAGGAAGTCGAATGTCCAAGATTGATGGATTTGTCTTAAACAGACTTTATTTAATATATAAACTAGGGCTGGGCAATGATTAAAAGTTTTAATCGCGATTAATCACATGATTTCCCTGATTAATCATGATTAATCGCATTTGTATACGCAAAATCCAATAATGAATTAAAAAGTAGTGTATAGCGCAATTTTATTTTCAATGTTCTGCCATATGAACGAAAGTGCCATAACATCAGCATTTAATACAGTAGCAGTTTAATAAAATATTCAGTGTAAATCTCAACTTAACAATGTTATCAAAGCAAATACAAAATTAAAGCTCAATGCCACTGCCAGGGCATTAATGTTATCCTCTTCGTTATGAAAAATGTATACTCCTCCCTGCGTCTAAAGTAGTCTGCCGAAGCCTCGCTCCACTCGCTGTTTCGTTGAATGATTTGCTGATATCAACTGTGTGTTTTGCATTTAGGTGATATTTTAGACTGGAAGTACTCCGGTGATAAGAAATTTCACCTCGGCAGTGGCTACAAATTACTTTGGCTCTGTCGACTCCGCCGTCTGGAAGAACTTTAAAATGAAAATGGCCATGTAAAAGCTCCGTACCCTTATCCATGGTTGTTTATCCGCCAATTATTTTCTTTTTTCCGGTTCCGCAGCAGTCAGCAACAGACTTTCACAAAATAAAAGCCTGACTTTCACAATAAAACAATAAATAATCAAACCTGAGTTAATGCGAGATAAAACAATTGTCTGAGTTAAATAAGTGATGAGTTAACTCGATTAAAACGAGTTAACTTGCCCAGCCCTAATATAAACATGACAATTATTTAGATTTAGTGTCTAGAAACTCTAGACACTGATTTAGGAAATAAACTCGTACATTTCTTTACTGGTCGACCTGAATGTCTGGATTCCTGTGAATGGGAAGGGCTTGCAGGCTGGGAGTCTATTTGTGGGCTGGTGAGAAGCTTGATTTTTTCCCTCTGGGTTTTAATGCAGAACAAGAAAACGACGCAGCGCAGAGGTCTGTTAAAGGTAAGTTCTAATTAGAGAAATGTTGCCTTGCCGATGGTGTTTGTTTGTATGTGACATTTCACCTCCCACAAGCCGTTTCTGTGGTTTGAGCTTAGATAGGTGATGGCAACATGACTGTCGATCCCCCAACTCTCTGGACTCACTGGCTGTCGTTGTGCCACAGATCAGCTGTGTGTCGGTTACTGGCGGTGGAGTTGCAGGTGTATATCCTGCGTGTCCTTCAAGATGAAGTTTGTTTATGCACTAAAGTTAATTGTCAGGACTCTACGGTATGAAGATGCACATCTTTCGGTCTGTCGATAACAATCAAAGCCCCGTTGGAACAAATGAGTGGATTCAGAAGGTGAAACACTGGAGTGCTTTTACTTTGAAACGGGTTCCCGAAAAAGTATTTGTGTCTCAGACCGATAAGCCATCGCCATATTCAAATCAAAGCCTATATGTAAAACATTGTCCTGCAGTAGCAGCTCTTCTGCCGAACATACAAGCTACATATTGTGCATTGTAAATATGAATTGATATTAATTTGAATATTGTGCGTTGAATAGAAAAAGCTGCACAACTGCCTCTTTGTGCATATTTATTTATTATACATTCAGCCTTTAACAGAAATTGTAAAATTATGAGGACGACCCTCCTGAGTGGGATTTTTGGAAGATATCAGGGTGGTAGATCTCGTCTTATGTTTGGAATTAAAAAGTGATCTTTGGCTCGAAAAAGTTGATGACCACTGATTTAAGGGGAACTCCTTCGGTCTCATAGATCCGTTGTTGCAGTCGTACCGTACGTTATTGGTTGATGCAATACAGTGAAGTGATCCCTTCTTAAAATCGGCACAGAGCACATCATGATCAGAATGTTTGCTGTATCCTAGTAATGATTTTCATGTGTAAACACCACAGGATCACTACCAGGATGTGGCTCAAAGTGTCGATGAAAGAAAGCACTCACACTATTTGCTCTATAGACACTACTAGTATTATATTACACGTGGTGCAGCATGAATTTACAGGAACTTGTGGCAGTAATGTCAGTATTAAGGGAGAGTTGACTGTCGAGTGCCACACCCATGTTCCCAGCAGCCTGGCGGGGTGGAGTCTAATAAAATCCAAAGAATTTATAAAGGCTCCTCCTTCCAAAGGTGTATGTGGGTGTGTGGGTGTGAACACTTCCTTGAATGCTTTGTCATGTTCATATATTATCCAGTACTTCGCAGGTCTCGCTAGAACACGTGACCTTGTATGTTCATCAGATCACGACGTTCGGATTACACGATACCGCTTGGAGGCCGGAGTGAAGTGGTTAAAGCTGAGTATGTGGACTTTGTTTCAGCAGGATCAGTCAGTTAAACTTCTTGTATAATGTGTAATAATTAATTTAAACTGATTCATTTGTTCACTCCCTCCCCCATGGCGCCAAATTTGGTGGCACTGTACAAAAGAGCAAGTAAGCGTGTCACAGAGTCGGTTGAAACTGATCCTGGAAACTTCTTGGAACAGCCTGTGTAATGTTGTTGAACTGGTCTCAACGATGTTGTGTGTGTGTGTGTGTGTGTGTGTTTTAGTCAGAGCACTGTCAGAGTGTAGCAGTAACATGTCAAATGGGATAGTCTGAGAGGCGAAGGAGATGAAGCGGGAGTGAAAAGCTCGGACAGTTTCACAATGACCCAAAATAATTAAGTTAAGTTTTTATATCAATGTCATTAATAACACGCCAAAGATTTATTTCTTATTTTTTTTAAATGAAATGCATTATTATTATTATTATTCCTAACTAGAGAATGCATTTCCTGCAGAAAAGATAGAGATGCTGTTTTAAAAAATATAAAGAGAGAAAAACTGCGAGGACAGATACATAGATAGAAAGTGAATGCATTTGTGTGATCGGGACTAAACGTTTTACTTTGAAGGAAGAGAGAAGTTCTTACCTTTTTAGTCCATTAGCACCTTAGAAACTTCCTACATTCTCCATGACTACCGCGAGCCTTCCTGCCTTCCGTCCTTCCTTCCTTCCTTCCTTCCTTCCTTCCTTCCCTATTCCCTTAATTCTTCTTTTTTTTCGGGAACTTTGCTTGAGCCATTAAATCCAGGTTATCTAGTCTTGTGCGTCCTGCTTCCTGTAGCGACTCACTTAGAGAGAGGGGGAGGTTGAGAGGATGAGAGAGGGATGGAAGCAGAGATGGGTGAGTATATGTGTGTGTGTGTGTTTGTGTAAACACTTCCTTTAATGATTTGTCACTTCCTTTAATGTTTTGTCATGTTCATATATTATCCAGTACTACTTGTATGGATATCTCGTTGCATTCAAGGTCGTCTGAAGTGTCTGGATTTGGGGAGACGATATCAAAGGTCTCGCCAGAACACGTGACCTTGTATGTTCATCAGATCATGACGTTCGGATTACACGCTACCGCTTGCAGGCCGGAGTGAAGTGGTTAAAGCTGAGTATGTGGACCTTGTTTCAGAAGGATCAGTCAGATAAACTTCTTGTATAATGTGTAATAATTAATACATTTAATTTAAGCAGAGCTTGACTGATTCATTTGTTGGATGATGTAAAATAGACGAATCAGAATCTATCTTTGCAGGTGTGAACACTTTTATTTTACAGAATAAATGATTCAGAAAAATCGGTTCTTATGTTTACATTTATAGGACTGGTGTTTATATCTGGTAGTATTTTCGATTTATTTATGGTTTATGATAAAGTTGATGGTTAAGTTGTAGAATATTAAGCCCTAATCATTATCAAATTAACAACACAACTAATGCAAATTTGAGGTGTAGAATAAAGGATGAGATTAAATCTGCTGTAACTACTTTTGATCACTGATATACAATTACTTTCTCAAAGATCAGATAATCCAAATATGATATCAAGACAAATTCAACAATTTTCTTACAAATTTGTGATCAATCATCAACAAATCAGTGTCTAGAAACTCTAGACCAGAAAGTCTGGATTCCTGAAGGGGTAAACGAGTCTCTTTTCTTTGCAGTTTCAATAAAGAACGGGACGATGCAGATAAAACACCACATCTTTATCTGCCTACTGGGAGTGGCGACCATCATGATCTTGATCATTATGAACTTCGACAGGATATCTTCTGTAAGCAGTGCTGCTTTTAAAAGTCAAGGAACTACTCTGACTCCAAGAATAACATCATCATCATCATCACCGTCAGGAGAACCACAATGGGAGGATCCTGGGCCGTATCATGTGGCCTATCCAGAAAACTACAAATTCATCATGGACAACACACCGACGTGTAGGACCAGGTCTGCTTTCCTGATCATGATGGTCCCGGTCGCGCCCAGTGATGTGGCGGCTCGGGACGCCATCCGAAAGACATGGGGAAGTGAGACCATGGTTCAGGGTGAGGTGGTGGGGACGCTCTTCTTAGTGGGCCGGCCTGGAGGAGCTGATGCTGGGCTCCAGCAAGAGAAACTCATCCAGGAGAACCATCTGCACCGCGACCTGATCCAGAGCGACTTCCAGGACAGCTACCGCAATCTGACCATCAAGACCATGGTCATGCTCGAGTGGCTGGCTGCTCACTGCACCAACTCCGCTTACGTCCTGAAGATTGACTCAGACATGTTGGTCCATGTCCCCAACTTGGTCAAACTGCTGCTGGATCCCGGCACAGCCAAACAAAACTACATGTCAGGCTTGGTGTGGTGGCACAGCCCAGTTTTGAGAGACCCATTAAATAAGTTCTACCTTCCGACAGACATCATCGCTGAGCCGGAGTACCCCCCCTATCCTCTGGGCATGGCCTACGTCATGTCCCTGGACCTTCCCAGCAAGATTCTGCAAGTCTCTGCTAAGATTAAACCGATCTTCATTGAAGACGCCTACCTGGGGATGTGTCTGAAGCACCTGGGCATTTCCCCCACCGACCCCCCGGAAACCACCATGTTTATCGTCGACCCCGCGCATCCTCTGAGCCTCTGCAGCCTCTCAAAGGTCATCGCCGTGACGACGACGAGCATCGCACAGATGAAGAGATACTGGGAGGCGAGCAAAGGACCAGATGCTAAATGCTGAACTTCAGATCTTGTTTTTTTAAACTGAAAGTAGTTTCTTGTGGGCGGTGGTTGGGCGACTTCATCTCATATTTAAAAATGTTTTTGTATGCAAGAAAAATAAATGTAAGGCTTTGAAACCACAAAGTTAGTTTTTCTCAAACAGCTGACAGTTCTAAGTGTCGTTGCGTGTTGGTTTATCCTAAATATGAGAAGAGCCGATTACGGTTTGGTTCAATCAAGTATTTATTTAGAAAGCAATGGAAAGGTATGAACAGCAAAACGATGGGCACACAACACACTGCCCGGCACTCTAGCAGCACCGGACAGTCACGAGTCACATCAAAACACATCAAACAGCCCGCGTCTGTAATATTTTATAACAGTAGATTGAACAGGATTGGTGCATAACGAGGGAAAGTCTTCCTTGGTTCTTCCTCGATAGTGCGCTAGCGTAGTCCATCCTCTTGGCATTGGAGTAAAGAATATTGTGTTCCTGCTTAATCAGCTGTATGTTTTGTTTTGTGTAAACATTTGAAACAACTAAACCAAAACAATGTCACTCAGTTTGTGCCCAAGATGGGACAGCTCCTTGAACTCTGTCTGATGTCGAATGCAGCTAAGGGAATTATGCTTTAATATCAAAAGTTAGAAATGAGAACAAGTACAAGATTCATGATTAACACCAAGCAGCAACGGTTATTAATAAATCATTTGTATGAAGGAATAATATCTGACCCACCTGCTCCTGCCTGAACCTCTTATGTTTATCGTTTAGAGTTTCAGTTCTAATGCCCTCTTCACAGACTCAAGCACAGAGACAAGCTAAAATTTAAAATCCCAACATAAGCTGTACTACTTCATATCATGATCCTGAACCGAGTCTCTGTCTGAAACATGGTTTTATCCACATGAAGAGAAGTTGAAAAAAAAGAGCTGTTTGGTTGTAGACATGTTTGGAGTAAGCAACATTAAAAAAAATCCTTGTGGATTCAATCCTCTTGTGTTCTGGTGGAAAGGATCCTCAACGATTCTCAGACATTCCAGAGAATCTCCTGACATTCTCTAGAGGGGGTGTAACTGCAAGATTCACAGAGCACGAGCAGAGACTTCCAGAGAACATGGTGGGAGAGCTGAGGAAGTTTAGATTTAAAGCAGAGCACAAACCTGAACTTCCAGTTTTTGGTGTCAATGTGAGATACCAGGTTAGCACTGGAGATCCCTCGTCCTTCCTGTTTCTACAGACGTCAGAGGTTGCAGATGTTTGTGTGACACACTCCTCCCCCCGATCTCTGCTTCCATCCCTCCCTCATCAATATTTTTCTTTTTGGGAAGAGAGACAGACTGGCTGCTTTGAGAGAGAGAGAGACAGAGAGAGAGAGAGAGAGAGAAAGAGAGAGAGAGAGAAAAAAGGACCAGTTAGAGAGAAAGAGAGAGAGAGAGCGAGAGGGAGAGAGAGAGAGAGACTGGTTTAAGAGAAGAGACAGACTTGATCAGTAGTTGGCACTATCACTAGCACTGCATACACACTCATAGGTCTCTACAGGTCAGGGGGCTCATTTATAACCGCTGCGTACGCACAAAACGGGCCTGAAACGTGCGTACGCCACCTCTCACGCCAACGTTGGGATTTATAAAAACAAAACTTGATGGGAAAATGTGCATATTTCTACGCAAACTTAGACCCATTCTTATGACCGTTTTGGAGACGGGAAAACGGGGATACAGACGAGAGGTGGTGAACTGCAGCAGATTATTGATCCAATTCATCATTTACATTAAAACCAACAGTTTTTCTCGGGCGACGTATCTGCTCCACACGAGCCTTTTAATTACATTTTTTTAAAACAAATTAGGTTCAGATTCGATTTAACAGCGGAGTTACGGAGCTGAGTCATTAATATGTTTTAATAATATCTTCTAACACTGTGCGTGTATCATCAGATCACTGCAGTGAACGGGACTGATGCACAGCTGCAGCGGCGTGTTATCCACAGCAGCAGCAGCAGAGTATCAGTGTATTTTCTTTATTAGTGACATCGCTGCTGTCCCATAAAGTTGCTCTTCACCTCCACCTCACTAACAAACACCTTGATGTCAGTGTCAGAAAGTTTCACTTCCTCTTCACATCGCTTGATGTGGTGACTCCGTCAGGACTCACGGTGGAAACCCATTGGTCAGCAGCATCATTTAATATTCACGCCGTGCTTTGCATTGACCATTTATGGTTGAAAGTGGGCGTGTGAAGGGCGGATTTGGAGGCAAATCCATAATAATACAAAATCAAACACAAACTAGCAAAAATACAAACTGGCAAAAATACAATGCCTACTCTAGCCAAACATTAAACAAAGTGCAGTAAACATTAGAGATGAGCCGGATACTCGGCTGAAACGAGTATCCGGTACGGATAAAGCACTTTTGCCGAGTACGATTATTATACGAGTAATCGGAGTCATTATCTGTGCTCGGACTGAATGAAAATCCTCACACAGCGTCACAGCGCTCCTCCCGTCACACACGGCTCTGCTCACTCACTCACAGAACAGCTCTCTGTCTCTCAGTCACTCAGGTTCACTGCGTATCGGGACTGTTCCATAGGCTCAGTCAAGGAAGCAGAAATGATTCGTTCATTTCCCGACTGGGTCTTCGGGTACGAGTCTTTGGAAAAATTTTCACGAGACCTGCAATGGCTCAGTAGAGGAGCGCTGGAGATGCGAGGGACGTTCACTGTCTCCCGGAGAAATGAACACTCCGTGTTTCCAGCACAGAAAGACGCGAACCACATCCGTCCACAAGTCACAATGACTGGCCCCGTTATTTTCACTTTACATTCACACCTACTTTACAGTAAAGTAAACCTCTATTAAATACAGTACAACATGACAGTTTGTATGGTTTGAAATTGTCCTTTATTATCACACTGGCATTTAATTATCACAGCAAACAATTACACTGCACTAAACTGTGTTAATGTAAAGTGAAAATAACAAAACCAGTCTGTATGACTTGCGAACGAATACAATTCACGTCTTTCCACACCAAAAACACAGAGTGCTCATCTCTCCGGGAGACAGCGAACGTCCCTCGCATCTCACTCACTCACACACACACACACACACACACACACACACACACACACACACACACACACACACACACACACACCTGGTGTGGAAATAAATTTAAAAAAAATAAAAATAAAAAAATCATAAAAAAATTTCAAAGTTAAAAAGAAAGTTATGTTGAACCAGCCCACTTCCAGGTTTAAAATAACACCCACTTCCGGGTTAGGCTCTTCCCACTCCGGATACGGATACGGATAATTCATATGGTTAACAGATACAGATACAGATACAGATAATGCTGTACTCGCTCATCCCTAGTAAACATCCTGTCTTTGAATTTGCATATAGCCCCACATTCCTTTTAACAATCAAAGATGAAACATACTCAAAGACAAACGTTAAGTGCTTCAGGTGGAACTGGATGCCTCGGGGTTGTTCTCAAAAAGGAATGTACATGTAAGAGAATGTACATTCTTGAACGGTTTTTTGCCTTTATGATGTAAAGTGTTGAGAATGCGGATTCGCAACTCATGTGGCGCCAAGGAGGATCTGTTCTTGCAGGCTGAAGTCATCAAAACGATCACTGAAGTTTCCAATCAGTTTTTGTATGAACTCAACATGAGAAGAAATATCTCTCCCTCACCCTGAATTTGCTTCATTGCTGGAAAATGTGTAAAGTTCTCTTGGAGATCCACTTTGAAAATATCCAACTTCCACTGGAGAGACGGGACAGCTGCTACGCAATCACACACAGAGTTGATCTTGCTCTGCAGTTTTAAGTTGAGGTAATTTAGGTGTAAGGTTATGTCAACTAAGAAGGCCATAAGAAAATGCTTTCCCTCTCATCTTCCAAAAACTGAGCCATCTGTCTGACCTTGTGATTCTTCTGTTGTTCCAGGAACATTTTTATTTCATTTCGACCTCCAGATAAGATTGGATGGAGAGCTGAGGTAGTTTAGATTTAAAGCAAAGTACAAACCAGAACTTCCAGTTTTTGGTGTCAACGTGAGATACCAGGTTAGCACTGGAAACCCTCGTCCTACCTGTTTCTAGAGACGTCAGTGGTTGCAGATGTTTATGTGACACACTCCCCCTCCCCATCTCTGCTTCCATCCCTCCCTCTTCCTACCCCTCTCTCTAAGTGAGTCGCTACAGGGAGAAGGACGCACACGTAGCCACACGACTTGGGTCACCTGGTAACGACAGCCTGCACAGGTAGAACGTTGAAGGCCAGTGACAAGGCGAAGGCTGTGAAAGGCATGATGCCAAACTGGCAGAGGAAGCCGATTATAATGCCCCAGGGCCTCTTGATGTGGCCCAACAACTTGTGGGCATCCACAGTTATGCCCATGGAGAACATGACCATACCCAGCATTATGGTGAGCACTACGCTCAACACCTGGCCCAGCACTTCATTGAAGTTACTGGCAGGTACAAGGCAGTTTTTTGCCTGAACAGACTGTTGCAAAGGAGTCGCAGGCAGGAGGCAAAGTAACTGCCTTGAACATGTTCATCGTGAACAGTGTAAGGGAAAAAAACGTTGAGGATCGGTGGCTCCAAATTATAGAGGAGACTGGAAGTAAGGGTCCTCTTGTACGTCTGAGATTCCAGGAGACTGCTCAGTTTGTCCTTGTCCAATATCCGATGAGACCACAGCAAATGTGGCAACGGTTCTGCTCTCTGCTCTTTATGCCTCAGCCATATCAATTCAGAGGCGGAAATCAGGAGAAAAAGGATAAAAAATTAATCAATACTTGGGGGTTTATGGGGTCAGTGTTCAGAAACACATGCACATAAAAAGAGAATCATTCTGTACATGAAGTGTGATTGCACCATTGCACCAACTTTTATTGCCCTTTGGCCTCTTAAAACTTTATTGGACAACTATACTATACAGCATCATCATCCTACAATGTCAGTGAGGATGGAAGATGCCTGTATTTCTTAAAGGCAGGACACACCCTGTGTGCTCAGGGTATTCTTCACAGAGTGCTTGTAAAAATTATACCCTTTGGCCTTTTTATCATTTAAACATTAAATAACACAATGGATATAATACGTGGATGATGTTTTTTATACATACCAATAAAAAGTCTCTGATGTCAAAGTAGAACTAGGAAAAACCAAACCCTATAATTGACCTTAATTAAGTTATAAACCTATAGAAAATTATCACTTTTGGGAAGGATACAGGAAAACTTTCCCTGAATAGTCATCAGAAGAAAGAAAGTTTAATCAAGATAGTGATTTAAATATGGAAACACTGTATTTGTGTCAGAGAGTAGTCACTGAATTAGAGGGTAATTCTTTTTTATTTTAATGAAATACATATTATATGTACATTTTGTCTTTCTGAAAAAATATGTTAAAATCCTTCAGTGGGTGAACTCTTTAATTCAGTCCAGAATTCATCGTCAAGTTAGCTGTAACTTGCTCAGTTTAGTTTTGAGTTAACATGGCAGAGCCGCAGTATCTAAATGTACAAACTCGATAAAGGCCAGGCCCATCTACACAGCCACACATCTATACTGAAGAGGGTGAACAGTGTTTAACTCTCTTCAGTAGTCAGAAGTTACATTTTTGTTTTTCAAGTTTAAATAGTCTTTATGAAATGCACCATTATTCAACGCACTGATAAAAATGGTAGCTCATATTTTTTGTAGGCACTTTATGTCAACATGTAGCACATGCCAAGTGTGGAAACTTTAAAAATGTTAAGTGTGCATCATAAAGTTCTCTCGCCAAAGCCCATTACCCTGTCGCTTTGATGTTCAAGTGTCAAGGAGTGCACAAGAGTTACAAACTAATACAGTTCTTTGTTCCTTAAAAACATTGTATAAAAGTATCCATTTTTTATAAATAAACGAGCCGGGTTGTTCTTACCTCCCCCAGGGTCCCTCTGAAAGATTTCCCTCACTCTGTCTCCAAGGGCAACCAGCAAAGACAGACTCAAGGTATCATATTAAGTTGAAAAATTTAAATCAGCTCATGTCAATAAAATAGAACACACAATAACAACAGTAAACAGTACATTTTAATTTTATTAAATGAATATATGAGCATGATTAGCACAGCCTTAACTAGAGACCTTACAATCGGATGTTCTGACCCATGAGGAGTTAGTAAACAATACTGTTTCTACTCAGTACTCATGAGTCAGAAACCACCCATAATCAAATTCAGCCTTCATTTTGATCTCTGCTTGACGCTTGTAAAGATTCATGATGATAACCTTTCAAGGTTGTGAAGCTCTAACACAGACGCCTGCCCAAATCCTAAAATCTGCTGTGTCATTGGTAGTTAATGCCACAACAGGTGTCTCCAGGAAAACAAACTCACATCTAAGTTAGCGCCTCTCAGACTATCCCATCTTACATGTTACTGCTTCACTCTGACCGTGCTGTGACTAAAACACACACACACACACACACACACACACAACATCGTTGAGACCAGTTCAACAACATTACACAGGCTGTTCATCACACACACACACACACACACACACACACACACACCAGAGAGACTACGTGGCATAACCCAGTGTAGACTCTATAATGCCAACGAGTTAATAAAACAATAAGTCAGTCACAGTCATTCTCTCTCTGAAAGAGGATTAAACTAAATGTGACAGCTCTCTGGTTACAACTCTTCACTTTTATTATCACAGAGAGAGTTTGAACTTATCATCATCATCATCAGTTCTCTCTGTTTGCTTCAGTTCTCAGATGAACAGGTACATTACGTCACCAGGGTTTTTTGTATCTGTCTGTAACTGACCAGCTGCTGCAATGCTCCTTGTTACACATCCCGGTGTTTAATGGAGGGTGCTCTCTCTCTCTCTCTCTCTCTCTCTCTCTCTCTCTCTCTCTCTCTCTCTCTCTCTCTCTCTCTCTCTCTCTCTCTCTCTCCTTCTCCCACCCTCCCTCCCTCTCTCTCTCTCTCTCTCTCTCTCTCTCTCTCTCTCTCTCTCTCTCTCTCTCTCTCTCTCTCTGTCTCTCGGTCGTGGTTTCTGTGGTGAAAGGGAGACCCTAGAGCACCTAGTGGTGAATTGTCCTTGACTAGAGGTTTTATTTAGACAACTGCAGCAGTGGTTGGAGCCTCTGGGGGAGAACTTTTCTCTCCCGTTGTTTTGTTTTTGGGCCTAAATACGGAAAAAAAGAAACAGAGAAACGCTCGTCCTGGTTAACTTCCTGTTTGATATGGCGAAACTAGCCACCTGGAAGAGCAGGAAGAACCAGATGTTGGGTGAAGGCTTGACAGACGTAGTGAAGTGTTTTAAATGTTTGGTAGCAACTCACGTGAAAATAGAGGACGCCTTCTACAGCCTGATCAGTAACCTGGAAGCTTTTACATCTCAGTGGGGGATCAGACAGGTTTTTCTGTTTTATAGAGGAGGACGGTTCACTGGTCCTTCATTTTTAAATTCCGTGTGTGTGACATGTAGTTTTCTTTTGTAAAATATGATATCGAATATTTGAAGTTCTATTTATTACTTTTATTTCATGAAATTATCTAAAAGTTAACTTAAAAGTAAAAGTCTCTCTCTCTCTCTCTCTCTCTCTCTCTCTTGACATACCACAGCACCGGTGACAGCCTCAAGAAAATCCTTTAAAATTAGGCACAAATGTTCACTTAGATTCACGTTTACTCCGGCTCATTTACTGTTATTAGCTGTTGATTAATGAGCATTGTTCCTATCAAATAAACACATAAATGAAATGAAAAAACCTTATGTTTATTCACCTTTCAAGTAATTTATCCATGATTTTTGTGGATGCACAAATCATTGCTGCTAATCCATAACTATTACATTAATAGGAATTGTGTATTGGCAAAGATATATTCTTATATTTCTAGTATGACATATTTCAGATTTTTTTGTTAATAGACTATGTATGGCCTGACTTCATACATCATTACATAACAGCTGTCAATCATGATGTTTCACTATGTTGTGCTGTTCGCTTCCTTTCCGCGCCCATGTTAAATAATTGGGCTGTTCGCACCGGCAGCGCCGCGGCCGCTCGCGATCTGCAGCGATGGTTTCGGGGTCTGTTCTATTTTTTTCGCTCGCTGCGAGCAAATCGGGCCGGAAAACACATTGAAAATTGATATATTTCAAACGATATAACATAAGTGATATATTATATACATGATTAAATATACATCCCATACTTTCGATTTCTCCACTGTTCTCCTGGAGTTTAATTTCCTTGTTTATTGCCGCCACATGATAAAAATGTCCCCATCTTCAATTATGTACTTAATCCCAGTGTTTGGAGTGTAACGCGTTACTGTAATTCCACTACTTTTAGCGGTAACCAGCATGTAACAAAGTATTTTTTTTTAAATCAAGTAACGCAGTTACAATTACTGAAATTTAAATGAGTTTGTTAGCCTCACTACGGAGTCCCTCTGGTACGGACTCTGGTGACATCGGTAGATTTTTTTTTTAATTAACGAAATTAACAAATTGTTAATAAGCGGCCTCAAATTAATTATTGCGTGGTAAGTTACCAGCAAGACGGAGACGAACGGATCCCAAAGCTCCATTACGCACACGACGCGCTTCTGTGCGCTTTGGAGAGGTTGCTTTGTTATTTAAGATAAACATTAATTCGTTTATTAAAAATAATTCCACCGATGTCATGTCACTACAGTTATGATGTCGGAAATGGCAACAGAGTTGTTAGTGCTGTTGTGGCGATCTCAGGGTAATCTGCCGTGACTTTAATCCAGGACACCGGCAGAGTTGTTTATATTTTTAATATAACTGGTTTGTCACCTGGTTTGTTGACAAATGGGTCCGACAAATACCGTGCTGGTTTGGGTTCAGCAAAAAAGTGACGTGACCGAGACAAGCATCTTGACATGCATAAAGCAAGAGTCATAACGCAGAGAATCCGGTAATTTTTTCAAAATAAAACGTTTTTATTTTGAACAATTACCAGATAATAGATAAAACAGAAAACATGTAAAATGTTTATTCTTTCTGTGCGGCCTGGTACCGACCTGGTGTTAGACTGTGGTAAGAGATGAAGATGAATCAAAAAAGGATTAAATTATCAGGTGCACGATTCAGAAAGCGCAGCAAAGTAGGGGAGGAGAAGAAAGAACAATATAGAGGTAGAATCACCCCAATTGTGGACATCATTAATGTTTATTTTTGTCGACATGACATGATATGCTGTCAGTACAGCTGATTTCAGACTTTTTATATTTTAATTATATATTTTTATTATTTTTTATAGCTTAGAATTTTGTCTGCCTGTGTGTGCATCTGTATACAGTCCAAAAGTTCTTGGGGATGCATGACAATTTGCGTGTGTATGTTGGGGGGGCGCCATTCTGAAATCCCGCCTAGGGCGCCAACATTGCCAGGGCCGGCCCTGTACATCATATGTCTATGGTTGATATTAGGATAAAAACATTATTGTGATTTTGATTTCAACCATGTTTCCCAGCACGTTCACTGTACAGCTGTTTATATGGTTGGTCTGTGTAATGTTAGAGTCTTATCTGTGTCTCTCTCCTCTTTACAGTCAGGTTGTGGAGATCCTGACTCCTCAGAAGAAGCCTTCGTTTCACCTCTGGTTCAAGATCCTGCTCGGCCTAGTGTTCCTCATCTTGTGCTTCACTCTGTACATTGGCTCTCTGACATGGGGGACCTCTCCACTACAAGGGCATTACCACAGGGTTAGTGGTTTGACCAATCTGCTTGAAGCACCTACAGGAACTCTGTACCACAAAGCCTACGCACGCAACTACCACTTCATTATGAATAACCCAGAGGTGTGCAAAACCAAAACACCTTTCCTGATCCTGATGGTTCCAGTAGCACCAGGTAACTTAGAAGCCCGTGATGCCATCCGGCAGACATGGGGCAACCTCAACCTGGTTCAGGGGGAAGTGGTGGTAACTCTCTTCATGCTTGGAGTCTCTAAAGAAGCTGATGTGCAGCAGCAAAAGAAGCTCCAACAGGAGAACCTTCAGCACCAAGACCTGATCCAGAGTAACTTCATCGACAGCTACCTCAATCTGACTATCAAAACCATGGTGATCATGGACTGGCTGGCTACCTTCTGCCCTACAGCAGCGTACAGCATGAAAATTGACTCAGGCATGTTCTTGAACATTGACAATCTAGTGATTATGCTGCATATGCCGGGTATACCCCAGGTGAACTACCTGACAGGGATGCTTATGTTGGACAGGCCAGTTGTCCGTTCATTGGACTCCAAGTGGTATGTCTCTGAGGAGATGTACCCAGACCCCTCGTACCCGACCTACACCATGGGCATGGGATACGTCTTCTCCAATGATCTTCCAAGGAAATATGTTGACATCTCAATGTCAATAAAGCCCTTTAACATAGAGGACGCCTACATTGGCGTGTGCATGAAAAAGCTAGGACTTGAACCCACATCACCACCAAATCCCTCCCAGTTCAAGGCCTATGCCGGGGAATACAACCGCTGCGATTTTTCACAGGTCATCACCTACATCCTTGGTTCTGCTAAAAATTTGATAGATTACTGGACAGACTTGAAAAAGCCTGGGCCACCTTGTTAGGACACTTACTTCTACAAATACAGAGAAATCGTTTGACTTGAAGGGGTTGGGTGACAGAGTTCTGGGAATTGTACTTACTTATAGAATTATTTTACCTTAGTTCAGAAGGTGAATGAGCCAATTGTGAGTCAATACAGTAGTTTCTAAACAACTGCACGAAATAAATACGAGCATTTATTTACTTTGGTGAATTTAAAACTGCCAAAAAACCTTATGAAGGAACTATGTATTTGTTATGGTTTAGTTTCTGATAGAAATGGGTGGAAGTGGAAATGTAATCAGAGTTATTGGCGCCCTGAGGATCTTTTTGATGAGAGGGTTTCAGTACTGTTTATCCTGTAGGTGCATATACATACAGTACATTTTTTTATTGCATTTTATGCAAGGATGCTGCACAAATGTTGCAATGGGTCAAAACCACTCGAGGCTAATGGCACAATGATGCCATTGGTACATTTTTGGTAAGACATGTTGAATATTACAATTATTAACTCTCAGGTAACCTTTTAAGTGAAATAAGCCATTGGCAACTGACAGAAAGGAGCACAAGTTATTATTTTCCGTTTAGTTTTGCACACTAATGTATGTTTTGAAATGATAGCAATAAAACAAACTACTAAGGAGACCTTTAAAAAATTTTGCAAAAGAAGGCTACTGACTCATTAACTTAGTATTTGTCTGTGTGTGCTCCTGCTCTTTGTTCACCTCTTGTCTCACCTTTAGCTGATTCTTCTACGAAGTGGACCTGACCTGGGAATTACAGCTGCTCAAGGGACGTTTGGGACGTTTGGTTCTGCTGTTTTTTATATTGTGTTGAGTTTTAAATTGGTGTCAATAAAGCTCATGACTGAGGTGGTTTCAATGGTTTTCTGATTTGAGTTATTTAATCCCAAGTGGGCTGTCCATCTATGGGCCTTATTAAAACAGATTGGGTTCCACTTTTACTACAGTGTCTTTGAAGGGTTCAGGAAGTCGAATGTCCAAGATAGATGGATGCATCTTAAACAGACTTTATTTAATACATAAACATGACAATTATTTAGATTTAGGGTCTAGAAACTCTAGAAACTGATTTAGGAAATAAACTCGTACATTTCTTTACTGGTCGACCTGAATGTCCGGATTCCTGTGATTGGGAAGGGCTTGCAGGCAGGGGGTCTATTTGTGGGCTGGTGAGAAGCTTGATTTTTTCCTCTGGGTTTTACTGCAGAACAAGAAAACGACGCAGCGCAGAGGTCTGTTAAAGGATTCACTCCTCTCGTGTTCTGGTGGAAAGGATCCTCAACGATTCTCAGACATTCACCGATGTCCAGATAATCTTCTGATATTCTCTAGAGGGGGTGTAACTGGAAGATTCACAGAGCACGAGCGGAGACTTCCAGAGAACATGGTGGGAGAGCTGAGGAAGTTTAGATTTAAAACAGAGCACAAACCTGAACTTCCAGTTTTTGGTGTCAATGTGAGATACCAGGTTAGCACTGGAGAACCCTCGTCCCACCTGTTTCTACAGACGTCAGAGGTTGCAGATGTTTATGTGACACACTCCTCCCCCGATCTCTGCTTCCATCACTCCCTCATCAATATTTTTCTTTTTGGGAAGAGAGACAGACTTGCTGCTTTGAGAGAGAGAGAGAGAGAGAGAGAGAGAGAGAGAGAGAGAGAGAGAGAGAGAGAAACAAAGGACCAGTTAGCGAGAAAGACAGTATATAGAATATCATTTTGAACGGTCCAAACGTGTGCTAGAACTCTACCTTTGCTCAACCATCTAACATTGCAGTGTAGCAGTAGGTCATTTGAATTTGAATTCTCGAAGGAGGCGATGTTCATGTGATGATGACGCCCTGAGAAAGTTGGTAAGTTTCATCACCGTATTCATAACCTCTGCATACTCTTCTGGAAGAGTAGAGCACAGAACAGACTGATGGATACTGCAGTGATATGAGGAGAGGTCTGGATTGTCCTCTCTCATTCGAGTTACTGCTCCTTTTTCTTTACCCATCATAGAGGGAGCTCCATCGGGGGTGATGGTCAAATCTTTCATACTGACACCTCTCTATGTTCATATATTATCCAGTGCTACTTGTATTTCAGCTCGGCTGTTCGTCACATTCATTGACAGGATATCTTGTTGCATTCAAGGTCGTCTGAAGTGTCTGGGTTCGGGGAGACGGCATCAAAGGTCTCGCCAGAACATGTGACCTTGTATGTTCATCAGATCATGACGTTCGGATTAAACGATACCGCTTGCAGGCCGGAGGGAAGTGGTTAAAGCTTAGTATGTGGACTTTGTTTCAGGATATTCAGTCAGATAAACGTCTTGTATAATGTATAATAATTAATACATTTAATTTAAGCAGAGCCTGACGGATTCATTTGTTGGATGATGTAAAATAGACGAATCAGAATCTATTTTTGCAGATGTGAACACTTTTATTTTACAAAATAAATGAGTCCGAAAAATTGGTTCTCATGTTTACATTTATAGAACTGGTATTTATATCTAGTTGTATTTCAGATTTATTTATGGTGTAGAATATTAAGCCCTAATCATTATCAAATTAACAACACGACTAATGCAAATTTGAGGTGTAAAATATAGGATGAGATTAAATGTGTTGATTAATCTGCTTTTGATCACTGATTTACAAAGATCAGATAATCCAAATATGGTATCAAGACAAATGGGGGGGGGGGGGATTTAACAATTTTCTTACAAATTTGTGATCAACCATCACCAAATCAGTGTCCAGAAACTCTAGACCAGAAAGTCTGGATTCCTGTGAAGGGGAAGGGCTTGCAGGCAGGGAGTCTTTTCTGTGGGCTGGTGTTTTACTGCAGAACAAGAAAACGTCGCAGCACAGAGGTCTGTTAAAGGTAAGTAAGAAAAGGTAACAATGGTGTGTTGACTGCCCATAGGTGACCTCCGCAAATCAAAAAAGTGATATTTCATGACTTCAAACTTGTTTAGTGTCACCTGGCGTTTTCTGCTATAATTGTTGGTTGAGTTGATTTACCGATGTGCTCGTAATCTCTGTCAGGTGAATTGAGAATATAATTGAGTCATGTAGTTTGCTTGGACTCTATAACTGTAACTGTGTAAAGTGACCAGTTTCAAGAAATGGACAGAGCCACACCAGCAACTATTCATTCCACCAATTGCACCTTTTTCTAAATTCTCAAAAACACCAGTTACCAAAATATAATTATTTAAATCACAATCCTTGAGTTATTTCGTTAGAAATTAGTGAAAAGGTAAAAGTCCCCATCTGTTAAGTGCCATGCAATATCATTATAATAATAACACTCATGACAAAATAATTAAATGTCAGATTTTTTTAAATTATATGATCAGTGAAATATAAAATCAGTGTCTTGATAATTATAGAGTGAAAGAATAATGTCTCAACAATACTATGTGATGCTATTTAATACTTTGTTTATTACTTTAGATACAATTTAATAACTATTATTAATTAAAGTCAACCAAGTTTTTCTGCTTCCTGGGAGAAGCGACCATCGTCCTGATCATTATGAACTTCGACAGGAGATTTTCTGTTAGCAGTGCTGCTTTTAAAAGTCATGGAACTATCCTGACTCCAAGAATAACATCATCATCATCATCACCGTCAGGAGAACCACAATGGGAGGATCCTGGGCCGTATCATGTGGCCTATCCAGGAAACTACTAATTCATCATGGACAACACACCAACGTGTAGGACAAGGTCTCCTTTCCTGGTCATGATGGTCGCGCCCAGTGATGTGGCGGCTCGGGACGCCATCCGAAAGACATGGGGAAGTGAGACCATGGTTCAGGGTGAGGTGGTGGGGACGCTCTTCTTAGTGGGCCGGCCTGGAGGAGCTGATGCTGGGCACCAGCAAGAGAAACTCATCCAGGAGAATCATTGGCACCGCGACCTGATCCAGAGCGACTTCCAGGACAGCTACCGCAATCTGACCATCAAGACCATGGTGATGCTGGAGTGGCTGGCTGCTCACTGCACCAACTCAGCTTACGTCCTGAAGATTGACTCGGACGTGTTGGTCCATGTCCCCAACTCGGTCAAACTGCTGCTGGATCCCGGCACAGCCAAACAAGACTACATGTCAGGTTTGGTGTGGTGGCACAGCCCAGTTTTGAGAGACCCATTAAATAAGTTCTACCTTCCGACAGACATCATCGCTGAGCCGGAGTACCCCCCCTATCCTCTGGGCATGGCCTACGTCATGTCCCTGGACCTTCCGAGCAAGATTCTGCAAGTCTCTGCTCAGATTAAACCGATCTTCATTGAAGACGCCTACCTGGGGATGTGTCTGAAGCACCTGGGCATTTCCCCCACCGACCCCCCGGAAACCACCATGTTTATCGTCAAGCCCGCGCATCCTCTGAGCCTCTGCAGCCTCTCAAAGGTCATCGCCGTGACGACGACGAGCATCACACAGATGAAGAGATACTGGGAGGCGAGCAAAGGACCAGATGCTCAATCAAGTATTTATTTAGAAAGCGATGGAAAAGTATGAACAGCAAAACATTTGGCACACAACACACTGCCCGAGTCACATCAAAACGCATCAAACAGCCGGAGGGGTCCTGAACACAGGCATATCAGCCCCTCTCTGGAATTATTGGGCAAAGTATTGTTATAGTACTTTTAAATATCCAGAAATTACTTGAAGCTAAAAATCTGTGACTTTTATTTTGTCAAATCTCTAAATTGATACAGTAAAAATACTATTCATAAAAATGACACAGGTAAGACAATAAATACTTCTTGTGAATATAAACCAATAAATACTTCTTGTGAATATATCCAATAAATTCACAAGTATATCCTGCAGTTGCATCAAGATAAAGTTTGTTAATGCACTAAAGTTAATGTCAGGACTCTACGGTATGAAGCTGCACATCTTTCGGTCTGTCGATAACAATCAAAGCCCCGTTGGAACCAATGAGTGGATTCAGAAGGTGAAACACTGGAGTGCTTTTACTTTGAAACGTGTTCCCGAAAAAGTATTTGTGTCTCAGACCAATAAGCCATCCCCATATTCAAATCGAAGCCTATATGTAAAACATGCCAATATGGCGCTTCAGGGGGTAGAGTTGGAGTCACAGCTGGGAAATCACTGCGTAAAGACGAACAGCTGTGCGTAAAAGGCAAAAAGTATTGTTTTGGTTGTGTTTTGTGTATGACCCTCTGATTCACTGTGTGTGTGTCTTTAGGAGTCACTATGATCTGGAGGAGGGGCGTGTGTGTGTGAGTGCCCCTGTTCTTTCACTGTGAAAGTGTGTGACCATAGGAAACCGCCTAGACATACCCTTAGAAAGACATGTTTAAAATATTAATTTTCTGTGGTATTGTTATCAAATTTGAACTTGGGCTAGGTAAGGCTTCGTGCTATGGTCCCACTGTGCTGTCCAGCTCATGAGTCCAGCTAGAGTCACCTGAAGGCATCTGTTCACCAAAAAATATTCAGGCAGAAATAAAAATCTTCTACTTCAGTGTGTTCCAGCTGCTATTACTCAATAGCACCTAAAGTGATTCTCCAACTGGCTCAAGAACAGCTTTCAATTTACTCCGGGTATGCCTCAGGCAGGTGTTTCAGGCGAATTTCATCCGAATGTTAAGAGGTTTTAATTTATTCTTATCACACTGACATTTGTCCAAGTGTTGATTTTATTCCAGCGATCTAATTCTTAATAACTCATCTGATTATTTTAATCTGAGAGAGTTTGACTTAATTTCTGGATGGAGACGTGTTGACCACGTTTATTTACAGTCTATGGTTTGTAACCCGAAACCATTTAATCCAGGGGTCTTCAATGTTTTTCAGGCCAAGGACCCCCTATTATATATATTGAATAAAATTCTGTTTTATATTAAACTGGGCCTAGTGCCATGTATAAACATAGCTACCCTGTTATTGTGCATTCAATACTAAGCTATTCAAATATTACACAGGTTCATATATTCATGTTTTTAATTTAAACATGAGCAAGGTACAGGGTGGCCATGCCACTGCCATTTATAAACATACATCTTGCATACAACACTGAGCTATTAAAGTTATTCACAGATTCATGTTTTTATTTTAAACATACATGTAGAAGAGACAGTGAATCCTCAAGCTATCTGTGGATGCCACACATACTCCCACATTAGTGAGATCAGATGTCGGACCCTGATGGGCAGCCCACAACTTATCTAACCTTGGACGGATGGAGGTTGTCAGGCAGAGGGTCAAATCAGTCTCACAATATGTTGGATGCATGTTAATGTGTATTTAAAAACATTTAAATTTGTGGGAAAAAAACGTGTGCGAAAATGAATAAAAATGTATAAAATTTTTTAAAAATTGTCAAATCAACCAAAGATTTCGCGACCCCCCTGCAGTACCACCGCGGACCCCCTAGGGGTCGCGGAGCCCCTGTTGAAGACCTCTGATTTAATCCCATCAGGCTATTTTTCATCACACAGTTGCTAGCTCATTTTGAAATGTTGCCGCCCACGCCACTTAAGAATTTGAAGTGGCAATAAAATGGACATTGTTCATAAAATCTCTGACGTCATAGTTGAAAAATGTATGTTGCAATTTATAAAGGCTGCAGTGGAGTTTTGTTCCTGCTTCTGCAATCAACCCATGGCACTGCTGTAGTTGCTCCTTTTGTCCACAAGAGGGCAAAATAACACCAGGTAAATTCTACAGGCATTAACCGAAACTGCATTTCATTATGTATGAATATTGAGTTATAATCCTACTGGCATTAATGTATTTACACCTTTACTGTACATGTAAGTTTTTATAACATTTAAGTTGATAATATTGTCAAACTGTCAGAATAAGACATATTTACAGACTGTTTTGGTCTCAACGGCTAAATGATCCCTTCATGACCTCTTTATGGGCCTAAAATAATGCATAATGAAGGGGCGTGGCCTCTGTGGCATTACCTGGGTGCTGCCCGTGGATGCCATGGCCACAACGCTTTGAACTCTGGGTAATTGTCTTTGCCAAAGTAGAAAGACCAACTTGTAGAAAGGCCAACTTAAGGCAAGTGTGTGTTTGTAAAGGGAGTTTTCAGAGTGGGAAAGTTGTTTTCAGACATGAGCTCAGGAGGATGTTGGCACGATGGGGTCTGGACTTTCTCCTGGAGTTTCTCTTTTTCACACATTTGATTCTCCATTCACATGTTAACAACAACGCCGAAATCTCCAGAGGGGACATAACGTGTAAGTTAAGTTCTGTGATTTTTGTTTGCAACACATCGACATAATCGATATAATTCTACTCTCTTTCCTTCAGTCTTGCGTCTCCTGCAGTTTTCTTGCATTGGCTATTTATCAGAGTTCTTTTTCGAGGGCGCTGGCACGAGAAGGTATCAGGAGATTACCCGGAGTACAGTGCAGATCTGAAAGCAGCTACTGACGCATTGGGCGCCAACCTCAGCGTCTGTGAGTCCTTGGCGGTGAACAGTGGGTCTCGGCCTTGAGGACCGTGACCTTCCCTTGGTCTCTTCCTCTCTCCAGCTGTCTGCGATCTGTTCTCCCTCAGTCAGATAGAGAGGATCCTCCAGTCAAAGGCCCTGCTCGCCCTCTTGCTGCTGACGCCATAAATCACACACATGTTGAAAACCCAAACCCTGGCTCCAGACATCATTCATTGTTGCGCTGCCATCTAACGCCAGAGATCCCGCTCCGTGTCTGGGACAACGACATAAATCACTGCTGGCTCTCACCCACTGTGCAGCAAAGTGCCATGTTACATCTGGCAAGTAACCATCTTTTTCTTGTGTGTGTGAAATCCTGATAATGAGTTGCAGTCTGGAGTTTAGCACTTTGTCTCGGGCACAAGATTTACAGTCATAACCTGAGGCAGCAAGTCGGAGCAGGACGACTCGTTGGTTTTCAGACACATCGTCACTTCCTGTCTGCGCCCACCTGACACTTCGGATGCGAGTTACCAGCCTCGTTTATTGTGCCGTTGTTTGAGGTACACACACACACACACACTCACACACACACACACAAACATGAAATTGCTTATCTCCTCTTCTTTGATACTTAGACAGGATTTAATTGATGAATTCCTTTGTCATTTATTGTATATTTAAATATCTGTTTGTGTATCAGGTTGGGTTGGACTTATGTTTATATTTATACTATTTAGGTCTGATACAGATTTGAATAACAATGAGAAAGACAGAAACAAAGTAGGAAAGAAAATGAATGTGTTGAAGATATGTTAATCCTTTACATGTAATAAAACTTGAGTCCTGGTCATGAGGTCCAGTTGAAATTTGTGTGTAAAGTACAACACAGATACTTTGAAAATGTAAACCCCATACCCCTCCCCCCCCATCATGTGCCCCCTGCAGACAGCTGTCCCCTCCGTCACCCTGACAAAACACAGAACACACACACACACACAGACAGACACAGACCTGCTCATCTGCATGATCCATTAACTCGTCTGATCACGGTTTATTTCACTGATGACTGCACCTTTATAATTCATGTAAAAGTCAATTTACAGATTCTCTCCCATTATCGGAATAAGATTTTTTAATACTGAGGATTGATTCGGACAGAAACACTGCAGCAGTCACTCCAAGAGCCTGATACCAGAAAAGTGGAATTTACTGGCTAGGTAAGTAGTATTAATACATTAATCAATAAACAGAAATGTAGAAATCATAAAAACATTATGTAGACGTACAGAAATATCAATTACTAAATCGTATTCATTTATTTGAATTTATTTATTCGTGTGTTATTTCAATAATTTTGGCCTATTACACTACAACTCGACAATCTCTAATGAGGAGAATCAGATATTATGTTCAATATCTAAATCCAAATGATGTTCTGATCTGTGTCCGACCTGGGACAACGTTAAACGAAAAAAGGAGGCAGCAACTAAAAGACGTTTCAAATTCAGTCAATTTAAAGACAGCAGTTGAAAAAGTTCAAAATGACAACTCAAAGAAAATAAAAAATGAAAGTAAAACCAGAGACGTCTCAGAAAAAACTTGAGTCAGCCGACATTATTTCCCCGGGCAGATTGTTCCAGATCCTCTCAGAAACAGATGTCAGATGATTTTGGTCCCTGTAGTTTCCAACCAGCTTTCTTGGAGGAGCTGATGTGTAGGTCAGATACACAAGACTGAGAAAGACTTCAAACTTAAAATTAAATTCTAACACAGGAGTGAGTTGATAAGGTCTCTGGGGTCCACATGAAAGTCTGAAAATATGCTCCACGTAATGTTTAGCAGTAGAGTCGCCCACAAGAAACTACTTTCAGTTCAAACAAACAAGATCTGAAGTTCAGCATTTAGCGTATGGTCCTTTGCTCGCCTCCCAGTATCTCTTCATCTGTCCGATGCTCGTCGTCGTCACGGCGATGACCTTTGAGAGGCTGCAGAGGCTCAGAGGATGCGCGGGCTTGACGATAAACATGGTGGTTTCCGGGGGGTCGGTGGGGGAAATGCCCAGGTGCTTCAGACACATCCCCAGGTAGGCGTCTTCAATGAAGATCGGTTTAATCTGAGCAGAGACTTGCAGAATCTTGCCGGGAAGGTCCAGGGACATGACGTAGGCCATGCCCAGAGGATAGGGGGGGTACTCCGGCTCAGCGATAATGTCTCTCGGGAGGTAGAACTTATTGAATGGGTTTCTCAAAACTGGGCTGTGCCACCACACCAAACCCGACATGTAGTTTTGTTTGGCCGTGCCGGGATCCAGCAGCAGTTTGACCAAGTTGGGGACATGGACCAACACGTCCGAGTCAATCTTCAGGACGTAAGCGGAGTTGGTGCAGTGAGCAGCCAGCCACTCCAGCATCACCATGGTCTTGATGGTCAGATTGCGGTAGCTGTCCTGGAAGTCGCTCTGGATCAGGTCGCGGTGCAGATGGTTCTCCTGGATGAGTTTCTCTTGCTGGTGCCCAGCATCAGCTCCTCCAGGCCGGCCCACTAAGAAGAGCGTCCCCACCACCACACCCTGAACCATGGTCTCACTTCCCCATGTCTTTCGGATGGCGTGCCGAGCCGCCACATCCCTGGGAGCGACCGGGACCATCAAGACCAGGAAAGGAGACCTGGTCCTACACGTGGGTGTGTCGTCCATGATGAATTTGTATTTTCCTGGATAGGCCACATGATACGCTGACAAAGATCCAGGACGCAAGTTACTCGATGTGCCATGAAATCTGAGATAGATGAGGAAGATGGCCGCCGTCCCCATGATGCAGGTCAAATTGCGTTTGAAATATTTCCTCGTCTTCTCCATTGTACCTACAGAGAAACGACACTGGTGTTGTCACATGACGGCAGCAATTCGCACAGGAAATATGATTCAGGTAAAACAGCAGCACACGATTCAGTCGTCCACCATGTTTGAAATGAAATGATTCAAAACAAATTAAATCGCGAAAAGCTCGATATCAGTGTAATCTTTTCAAATGTTTTCAAGTAGCAATCATGAAAATTATAACTGATTTATACAAATGACTGTGCTGTGGTATTTTATTGACGAATTGTTTTATACCTTGTATTACTGTGTCTATATATATGCATATTTATTTCATTCCTATTTATTCAATGTATTAACTTTTAATGTATCAACTTTTTAATTGTACCCTCGGCACCATTGTAAATGAGGGTCTTATCCCTCAATGTGTCTTCCGAGACTTAAATAAATATTCTAAAAAAAAAAAAATACGATATTCAGGAAACAAAGGTCGTAATAATGATAGCATTTTAACCATGTTTTGTATTTTTTGTCGTTTATCTTCTCTGTTGAAGTTACATTACTAAAGGCTGGAAAGACTGGGTTTGATTTGCAGTCACCGGCCAAACTGTCAATAAAAAAGTTTTAAAAACACGTCCACATAAATTTACACATTGAGTTTTTTTCGCCCAGATGAGGAAACTTCATCCTGTCACAAGGTTTTTTTTAATTCCATATCTGGGCTCTATTGCTGTGGGATCTTCACATTGTTTTCAAATCACTTTTTATCTTTGCTTTTAAACTGTTTACTATTTGTTTCAATTTTCAACTTGGAAAACACCTTGTTACTGTGCGTTGAAGGGAAGTAATGAAGATTGTTACTGTTATTCTACAAGTTTAACTTCTATTATAAAAATGTATGATTATTAATAATATGTGGACACATTATTAAAGTTTTGTCTCATGAATATCTCAGTTGAAAACACACACACACACACACACACACACACACACACACACACACACACACACACACACACACACACACACACACACACACACACACACACACACACACACACACACACACACACACTGCTTGTCTCCTCTTCTTTGATGCTCTGACAGGATTGATTTGATGAAATTCTTTGTCATTTATTGTATATTTAAATATCTGTTTGTGTATCAGGTTGGGTTGGACTAATGTTTATATTTATACTATTTAGGTCTGATACAGATTTGAATAACAATGAGAAAGACAGAAACAAAGTAGGGAAGAAAATGAATGTCTTGAAGATATGTTAATCCTATAAATGTAATAAAACTTGAGTCCTGGTCATGAGGTCCAGTTGTAATCTGTTTAAAGTACAACACGGATACTTGCTTTTAAACTGTTTACTATTTGTTTAACTCCTATTAAACAAATGTATGATTATTAATAATATGTAGATACATTATTAAAGTCTTGTCTCATGAATATATCAGTTGAAAACACTTGATGCTACATGTCCATATTGTGTTTTAATTTGATTTTCTCCTGTTGCAGCTTGGAGGTGTGGCTCTTCCCCTTGTAGCGCGGTGTTGTGCCACCTCTCCCCGGTGGAAGAGACCCTCCCCCGGGGCAGCTTCTCACTCACCCCCGCTGCAGAGACCCGGTGGGAACCTGGTGACTCTCTCCCTCTCCCCTCCGGGCTCCGGCTCCTTGTAGGTTTGGGCGTTTTTTCCATGAATTACAGAGCAGGTGCGAATCGCTGGTACTTCCTTGTTTTAATTTTAGGTTGAAAAAAAAAGCCCGAGGTGGAGTTTATTGATTACTGGACTGAATGGAAGTGGAAGGGCAACAGAGAAATCCCGGGGTGGAGCCCTACACCTGTAAACTACGGAGGGCGAGAGAGCTCAACGCATGCAAATAGAGAAAAAAGAATAATCAATTTGACGTCACGTGTATTTTATTTTACTTATATATAAAATAATTTACTAAATTAAAACAAAATTAAAAAAAAAAAAAAAAAAATATATATATATATATATATATACAAAAAAAGTATATATATATAATTAAATATATATATATATATATATATATTTTTAATTTTGTTTTAATTTAGTAAATTATTTTATATATAAGTAAAATAAAATACACGTGACGTCAAATTGATTATTCTTTTTTCTCTATTTGCATGCGTTGAGCTAAAATTAAAACAAAATTAAAAAATATATATATATATTTACAAAAAAATTACAATGAAAATACTAATGTAGTTTAAACTAAATTAATATATATATATATTTAATTTTGTTTCAATATACATCACAAAATTAAATATATATATATATATATATACATATTTAATTTTTTTTTAATTTTGTTTAAACTAAATTAGTATTTTCATTACAATTTTTTGTCCTTGAATTGATGTTTTAATCATAACTTAGCCATTTTTGTGATATTTGTATTATGTACTGACATTTTATACTGCCATATGTTCAGGTTGAGGGAAGGTTCATGTACGTATGTAAATTGACGTAAATGTATAAAACTGTATAAAACCAATAAATATATGTTTAAAAAACAAATTATTAGATTTTCTTAGAGTGCATCATGACACTTCACCACTAGATGTCACTAAATCCTACACACTGAACCTTTAACATGACATAAATTACATTTACATTACATTATGTCTTATTAATCCCAATAAAAGACACTTATCGTTTAAACACAAGCGCACATACAAAAAAAAAAAAAACTGACCAGAACGTAATCTGTGAAATACTCTTCTATCACGTGTCCTTGTGTCTTTGTCTTCTCCATCGCCGTGTCTCCGTCTGTCTCACACACCATCAGCAGACCATTAGAAGTGAGAGTGAACCAGAGTCCGTGGTGATTTAGTGGTCGCAGACAGTGAGAGGGTAGAGGCCGAGCTCTGGGCCTCATACTATCTCTCCCCATTCACCAGCCCATAAATAATCACACACACACGGTGACACCAGGGAAACCGCAGACGGAGGAGATGAAGGATGGAAGGAGAAAGACGGAGGGGGAGGTGGTGTCTTTTGATGAACTGAGAGAAGGAGAGAGAGAAAGAAGACAGGTGTGGGAAAAGAGAGAAACCGGGACGTCCTGCTGGTTTCAGTTCAAACACTGTTTGATTGATTGATTCGCGATTGTGGACTCACCTTTATTATCACTTCTTGAACGATAATTACTTGAGAGGCTTTGATTATGTTTCAGTATTGGATGTTTTTGTTGAAGAGGCAATGCATCATTGTCAAGTAAATGTTGATTTTGCACAATGAAACTAGACGAGCTCACAGAGAGAACAAAGCTCAACAAACAAGTGTAAATTCACTACATCTGAAGTCTTACTTTCAGATTCAATGATTGAATCTATCAATCATTGATTAATAGATTCAATCAATCAATGAAATGAAATGAAATGAAATAGTACAGCCCGTATTCACAAACCACAATTTGCCTTAAAGGACTTCACAAAGTGCGACATCCTCTGTTCTTAACCCTCAGGAATAATATAATATAATATAAATAAACTTCAAACAGGAACCAGAGAAACCTCGGAGAGATTTGATGTGTCCCTCTCGACCAGGACGGACAGAAGAGTAATAGATGCCATGTGCAGCAGAGCACATCAACACAATTACAATATTTACAACACTCACGGGAAAGATAAGATAAATGAAGATGTGTAAAGTATGGACACAAAAGAAAATGTCCGACAGAGATGAAAGGAGCAGCTAGGACAGCTGTAGTGACTGTGATGTGTTGGAGATGTCCACGCTCGACTTCCTCCTCCCCACGAGGACCCCTGCCACTCAGGTTCTCACGATCCCTGTCGAAGAGTCACTGCTGGCTGTGAGAACCACCGCCCCCCCCCCCCTGCGCTCCCTTGACGCAGAGAGCGCAGACGCAAACAAAAACACACACAAACATGTCGCTGCTGGACGTATATGTTGTGCAAACAGATTCACACAACGGCAAACACGGGCTCTGCATCCTGACTTCACTCCATCGCCTCTGAAAACAAACACAGCTGCAGCCGGAGCATCGAATGGGCTCTGGGTGGATCATGTAAACCACATGTGATCGGAATCAGTCTCCACTACATGTGGGTGTGTACATTCATGACAGTGTGTCGTTGTCAGCGAGGAGCTGGAGAAGAGCAGGCAGTAACTAAGGCGTTTAGTTTTTTATTTGTCAGTTTTAATCACGTTCCATACTGTTAAGGCGTGTTCGTTTATCCTTTAAGAGAAGAAGAGCCGAACTCGGTTTGTTCAATTGAGTATTTCTTTGGGAAACAATGAACAGGTTATGAATCAGCAAAACAATGGGCTTCCAACACGTAAGTTGTATCAGAGCGCCACAAACATCCGGCGCTTCTCCATTTTATAACAGTAGATCTTCGTTCCTCCCTCCTCGGATGTGCGCAGGCGTAATCCATCCTCCTGGCTTTTGGAATACGGAAGTGAACAGGGAGCCACTCCCAATGACGCTATAGTTGCTCGGCAACCTGTTTACTTCATGAAAGGCCTTGACCCAGCAGATGCCATGAGGGGCAAAACTGTTGTCCAGCGAAGCAAAGAATATTATGTTTTCTGCCATATCAAAACAATCCTGACTGTAAACATTTGGATCCTCGAAACTAAACAATGTCACAAAATTAAGTCAACAAAGTCACTCTGTCCGACCTCCAGAACTTATCAGACAGATGCTCGAAATCTATGTGAGTTTAATGAATCTGAGGGAATTACGCTTTAATATCCAAAAGTTAGACATGAGATCAAGTGAAACATTCATTCTTAATTTGTAGATTAAACCCTAGGAAGGAAAAAGGTTATTATTAAATCATTTGTACCAATCGAAATATCTAGCTAAAACTACTCATATCTTTGTTGTTAAGAGTACAAATATATTTTGAAATGATTGTCAGCACAGACTATAGTTAAAAATTTGAAATCCTAACAATACTGAAACACCTGGAAATGCATTTAAAATCACTACGGTGTAAACAGGAAGTGCTCGATTAATAGAATAAAATGTTTTTCCACAACAGCGACAGCAAAGCTTTGAATTGATCCCCCATGTTGTGTCCTACACTGGAAGCCGATGTTATCCTCTGGGAGGGGGGTCACGTGAAAGGAGCTTGAGGAATTAGCGAAGGCTACGACTTCACTGCAAGGACCCGATCAGCCTGCGTCATCCTTTTCAATTGTCTCAGTTTCAGCTCGTCTAGAGGGGTTTTCAAACTAAAATGAGACTGGTAGCTTTTTCCAATCTTCCCAGTTTCAGCCGCTCTAAAACTCCGGAGCAGTGTGGACGTCCTGGCGTTTCCGTGGCAGAGCCGATGCGGTTTCAAACCAGAAGGTTGTGGTGTGGGATGGAGGCGTGTTGTTGAGGTCCAGCTCATACACCTGCTTGACCAATCGTGAGTCACTCTCAGCCGTCGTTCACTCACTTGAACAAACGTACGACGACAGAGACCATTTTTGATCTGTTTGTTGTGTTATTTGATATTTTCAGGTTTGGTCCATGTCCTATCTGCTAACATGGAGGAAGCGCGGTTCAGGTGCTGCAGCCGTCCACCAGGTGGCGATAGAGATGATATGGCTTCACTTTTGGAGAAGGTTTCCTCCAGCAAAGTTCAGCTCAGTTCATTTTGAGTTCATCTGGAGATCTACACTCTCCCTCTGTCATCTCTGGAGTATTTGTGCTCTTTTAGTTTTTTCCCCCCCGTCTCTGCAGCATCGTTGCCTCGGCGATGGCGTCCGACCTCACGGGGCGTCTCACCACAGCTCGTTAGTAGCGCTGATGACTCCCGAGCTGCCGCTGCTGCTCTTAGAATCGTCACTAACATCTGTTTGTGGCCGGCACGGCAAAGGCTGAAGGCCGCGAGAAAACAAAACAACAACACTGACGAAGCTGCAGAGTCTGGAGCGTGGACGCAGGACGGGTTCCCATGGCCGTGTCCTCCTCCTCCCTCCTGTTTTCCTTCCTCCCCTCCTTCCCTCTCCCTGTCCCTTGTCAAATCCCTCCCTGTCTTTACCATCCTCCCTCCTCACTTTCTGTCTTATCTCCCCTCCCCCCCGTCCTTGTGTCTATCACCTCTCCTCCGTCCTGTCCTCACCTGCTCTGCCTCTTTTCTTCTCCTGCTCCTTCTCTCTCAAAGCATCACTCCTCTCTCTCCTATCGGCGATAAGATGAAATAAATGAGACTCTGCTTCAAAGTGGGAATCCTCGCTTCTACATCAGCCTCGGTCGGCCCGGCCAAAGTGCTCATGAGCAAATTCATCACGAGAGTGTTCTGTAGTCAAACGTGGCATCCATAGAAGGAAGAAGACAAAACAAATGTTCTTTAGTCATGAACACCTAAAGAGTGATGTGTATGAAGGTGTCAGGAAGACAGCGGGTTTATCACATTTGTCTCCAGCTGCTTTCAGACCTTTTACTGAAAGTTTCCAGAGAGGATCATGGTGTTCTGCCCCAGGCGCCACCTCTCACCTCTCACTTACAGAAAGGTTCCTGTTGTAGTGAAAATGTCGGACAATCGCATTCTGGGCACTTCATATGTTATAGGTAGATATATATACTATGTTTACGTTTACTTATTGCTTATTAATTGTTTGGGCAATGTACTGCAATTACCCCTTATAGTATCATAGTATTTGTATTAATGTGTGTATCTGTATAGATATTATATATATTTAAGTACATTCTGTGCATGTACTTTGTGTATGTGTATGCATTTACATGTATCTACATTAACTCAAAGGGGTTCAAATACTAATGTAAAATATTAAGAAATTAAATTAAGAGGGAAACAGGTGTTTTACGATAATAATAAACTACACACACTAACCGATGACCAGAAATATCACACACACGCGAACAGCATGCATATGTGTGTGTGTGTGTGTGTCAGGGTACAGGTGGCAACTTCATCATCAGCAGTGAAAAGTTCTATTAATACACCAGAGTTAAAGAGGAACACACACACACACACACACACACACACACACACACACACACACACACAGTTATATGGAGAAAGAAAAAGGCAGAAGTCAAAAGACACAGAGAGAAAAAGAAAAAGAAAACCCGTCTGCGTTCTGGCAATGAACTAAACACAGAGTCTGACTGCCCCCCCCCCCCCCCCCCCCCCACTGGGGAGAATAACTCCAGGCTTGAATTCCTTTGTGTTATTTCATGTTTCCCTCTCCACCACAGTTTCTCTCTGAAACACAATCTGTGTACAAGCACTGCTGTACAACAAGCTGTGTTATCAGGACGATACATGAGCAAACACACAGGCATGACGCACACACACACACACACACACACACACACACGTACACATGTACACTGCCTGCTCTGCACAAGTCAAATAAGTGCACACACAAACACACACTCCCAGAGCAACACCCCCTGGATCTTATCCCTCTGTGTTTTCCTGTGTTATTTACATTCCTGTGAAGCTACAAGTCTGAGGAGGAGGTTGGGAGGGGCTCAGGGAGACGAGCGAGGGTCTTACACGGACAGAAGTCATTTCCGCCGCTGTGTTGGGGTGGGTGGGGGGGTGGGGGGGTCTTCTGTGAAGGGTCAAGTCTTCCCCAGGCCCGACCGTGTGACTCACATAAACACAACGACTCAAACACTCCCACTTGGTACCCGAGTGCAGCCGAGGAACCGTCTACACAACACTGCTTGTTCACAGACGTGTGGCTGTGCTGAGGATCCACTGGGAGTTGAGCAGATGATTATTAACAATTAATTAAAATGTCTAAAAGCAGCAGGACCTCGTGTGCTCACATTATCATAAATGTTTCCAACAAACCCAGAGAAATCAACATTTTTATGTTCAATGCATCAAATCCTCTTTACTCTGCAAGAACAAACCACGTCCAGCCAGTTACATGTTTTTACCTTTTTTTTAATTGGCCACTTGTAATTGATCATATTAATTTATTGCTCTTTGCTGCGTAACGTGAATAAAATTATCAAACTGGGTCGTTGTTTTGATGGAGACCTCATGTGGCTGACCTATGTATTGCAGGTTTAAATCCTGCGGGGAAATTTGGATAATTTCTAGATGTAAAATCATAATCGAACAAACAAAGCCTCCAAGAAAACTTTGACTCACCAACTGAAGTCCTGTCAAATTATTTTTTAAATTGTTAAATGCTGGTTTCTTTCAAACGTCATTCGAGGACGTACGTTTAGCTTTTTGTCAAATGACATTTAACAACAATATTAATAATATTAATGCAATTGTACGTTTAAACCATCAATTTACAAATAAATGCCTTTTTTAATTACTATTATTATTATTCAAATTATTTTTTTTGTGAAACTTTAAATGACTGGATGTAGAATTCAAGATTATTATATGAAATAAGAAGAAGTATGATTATGATTTGTTGGTAAATCAAATGACATGTATGTGTTAAGTTGCTGTAGAGATGCTTTAACCTCATCATGTGATTATATTACATTTTTTATTCTAAATACACACTGATTTCAGCTCATAGAAACAAATCACTTCATTTAAAAATGTAATCTCACCTTTTTTAATTTGCCTGCCGGCCTTGTTCTTCACTCGTTGCTGAGGAAACGTTATCACCCCCCAGTTATCAGACCTTTAAACAAGATGCTGTGTTTTTAAACTCGTCAGTTTCACGTATTGATTTGTTCCCACGAGAAAATCCCTCTTCAGTGTTTCACTGTAAAGCAGCAGAACAAACACAAGTGTGAAGGATCAGGGTCGTTGTGTTTGTTTTCTCGCACTGCTGTCACATGCACACACACACACATTCTCACTCTCACACACACACACACACACTCACACACACACACACACACACACACAAACACACTCTCGACACAAAGCAACTCTTCACTGGGACTCATCCCACAGCCCAGCCGGCCTTGGACCCACTGATAACGGCTTCGTACAGTAAATGAAGAATGTGATTAAATGATTAAATGTTAATGAATAAAATTCCCTTAAGTTAAAAAACGTATTTTTCTGAGGTGGATTAAAGTACAAAACACATTCACCCATTCACACAGTGTGTTTACTCCCAGTCCCGTTTGTATCACACACACACACACACACAGCAGTTGTCAGGGGCAGTTGTGGTTCAGTATCTTGCCCCAGGGACACTTTGGAATACAGAGTGGAAGAGGCGGGAATCAAACCACCGACCTTCTGGTTAGTGGACGACCCGCTCCGAGCCACAGACTCAACATGTCTGAGACACTTATGTCAAGGAACTGAATTTGGGAAGTTATGTCTCAGGAGGTAAAGCGGGTCGTCCACTAACTGTTTATCTATCATATATTTTTGCTTGTCAGAGATTGTAAGCAAACCCGATAGAGGACAGAATGAAATTAAATAAAGAAAATTATAAAAAGAATAGTAATATTGATGATTATATCCAGATGAAGTCCAGTTTCCATATATATATATATATATATATATATATATAAATGTTTTTTATTGTTTTTCTTATGTATGTTGTATTTATTGTGTTTTTATGTTTCTATTTTCATTGTATGCACCAATAACCAGAGCAAATTCCAGGTAGGTGTAAGCCTACTTGGCAATAAATACCTTCTGATTCTGATTCTGACTCTGATGATATACTATAATAATCCAATAATAACAACTGTTAAATTTCCTGACACAGTTCAGCTCTGAGATTAAACAACTCCAAAGTAATAAAACATGATTTTACTGTGGGATCAAATCTGCGACGAGCACATTCCTTTGTGTTTTTATTGAGTGTGAGTCATGTTGATGGAAACTGGACTTGATCTGGATGCAAGTCCCGGCTCGACCGAGTGACCGCCTCCTTCAAGCCTCTCAGATGTCAGTGTGTTTATGTCTGTGTGTCTGTGTGTGTGTGTGTGTGTGTGTGTGTGTGTGTGTGTGTGTGTGTGTGTGTCTGTCTAGCTGCTCATGTATGTGTAGATTTTATGTATGTATTTAAAAACTCTATATTTAGACGTGTGTCTTGTTTTTCCCTCTGTCGGATGGATTGTTGACATCTGTCCGGCCGTGTTAGCACATGTGAGGGACACCAGCTCCGGGTGAATACGACGGCAGCCTCGGGTTTCGCCCGCGTTCCCATGCACGCAGCACAACCCGGCGTTTTTTGGACTTTAGTGTCTCCGTCCACAGCTCATTTGCAGCTGAGGTGACAAGTGGAAGTATTCGGTTAGAGCTGCGGCGACGCTAACTTTCCCAAGACTGTGTATAAATACATCGGTTCAAAATGGAAACGCAAACTTGGAGGGTGAACTGGAAATAAAGAGAAATGTGAAGGGAGGGGGAACTTTCGTGAAACCTGTGGCGAGGTAATGCTCACAAACCCCGCCTCCTCCATGTTAGTGGATAGTGCATGGGCCAAACTAAAAAAATATATTATTAAAACTGGGGGAAATGTCCTGATTGACAGCTGAGACTGACTCCTGATTGGTCGAGCTTGTGGACAGAAAACACAGAATCACCGGTCAGGTTCACGTCAGGCTCGGGTGCTTATTGCACTGCCACCTACTGGCCAAAAAAACAGTTAATGCACCCGATAGAAGTGTCGGCTCAATGAATCGCTTCATCATTTGAAAAACAAGATGGTGGGTGTCAATGGTGTGTGTGCTGCTCCTTTGAACTTCATGATAGATTGAGTTATGTACCTGTCAGATTAAATTATGTAGCTTTTGGATCACGTTCATCTGGTTTGTAATCAAGGTTTTAATTTCCTTCGTTGCACGACACTACATCTTCCCACTGAACAGCTCTGCCTCCTGACTTTAGGTTTATCTTCTTCAGTCGTAGACCCCTGGGTCATAGAATGTTTCAGCCGTTATTACTAAGTCCCCTCGGGCCGAGATGTGAGCTGATGATGTGTTATATATAAACGTCGGTTTTAAGGTTTTTGAGGTTTAAATTTATTCAGTTTTCTAGAAATTAAAGTCAGTATTAAGAGAGGGATCTAATTTTCTTTATTCTGCTTGTTGAAAAGCATTTAGATTTCGGACTCCCTGCATGGTTTGTGAAGTTTATTGATTTGAATTTCTTCTCTAAAGCCGTTAAAACTTCTCACTCACCACCTGATCAAGTCCTGCACAACTCCAGGATCCCATCATGGTCCCTAGCTCGTTCAGGAGGGATTCTTCGTCCTGGTGTCGTGCCACATTTCTTTAATCATTGCAAACATAAATCAGAGACAGAACATGTTACCACAATACCACAAAGCTGTGTACTGTGCAGAGTTGTGTGTGATCTGCTGAGGTTGGTCACAGCTCTGACATGGAGGATGAAGCACACTAACCTAATCTTTGGTTGATTTGACAATTTTTAAAATTTTTTATACATTTTTATTTATTTTTGAACACATTTTTTTTCCACAAAATTAAATATCTTTAAAGTTTAAATACACATTAACATGCATCCAACACATTGAGAGGCTGATTTGACCCTCTGCCTGACAACCTCCATCTGTCCAAGATGAGATAAGTTGTGTGCTGCCCATCAGGGTCCCACATCTCACTAATGTGGGAGTATGTGTGCCCTCCACAGATGGGTTGAGGATTCACTGTCTCTTCTACATGTTTAAAATAAAAACATGAATCTGTGAATTACTTTAATAGCTCAGTGTTGTATACAAGATGTATGTTTACAATTGGCAGTAGCATGGCCACCCGGTACCTTCCACATGTTTAAATTAAAAACATGAATATATGAACCAGTGTTATATTTGAATAGCTTAGTATTGAACAGTGGTGGGAAGTAACGAGGTAGAAATACTTTGTTTCTGTACTCTAGTAGATTTTTCACATATCTGTACTTTACTTGAGTATTTCTTTTCCTGACGACTTTTTACTTTTACTCGTTACATTTGAACAAAAATATGTGTACTTTCTACTTCTTACATTCTCAAACTTGCTTGTTACTTGAGCAGCGGAGGTTGGTTCTCTCTCTCTCTCTCTCTCTCTCTCTCATCTAGGGTTCAAATTTTTTACATTATATACATTATATTCATATTGTTGTTATAATTTTTCAGTCAGTTGAGATAAATCTTGAGGAGAAACATTTTGGGTTGTTTTGTGTCTGTATAGGCCTACTATAAAAAGCACTTTGCATTTTTAATTTTGGTACTTGTACTTTTACTTTTGATACTTAAGTACATTTCAACACCAGATACTTTTGATACTTAAGTACTTTTAATATGAGCTAATTTAAGACTTTTACTCAAGTCATTTTCTGACGGGTGACTTCTACTTTTACCGAAGTCACTTTCAGGTAAGATATCTGTACTTTTACTCAAGTATGGCTTTCAAGTACTTTATACACCACTGGTATTGAATGCACAAAAACAGGGTAGCTATGTTTATACATGGCACTAGGCCCAGTTTAATATAAAACACAATTTTATACAATATATATAGTAGGGGGTCCCTGCTCCATCTCTCCATCAGTTTGGGGGTCCTTGGCCTGAAAGACGTTGGAGACCAATGCACTGAAGCATCCTTCCTCTGCAGGTGCCTCGGCCTCGGGGATGCGCTCGGCTGCGCGCTCCGGCTCTTCACTCGGCTCCTCCCACTTCTCCAGCTCGTATAAGAGCTCGATTCCTCCGCTTCTATGAGATCTGGTGCTGGAGAGTCCGTGTGCCCCCTGAACGCCGCTGGACCCCGGAGCCGGACCCCGAGACTCGCCTCCTCTTTACTTCTAAAGTTTGTGCGTAAAGGCGAACTCTGCTGCGTCAGTGGAAGAAGTTTGTGGAAAGTTTTTCTGGGGGTTTTGCATCGAGAGACTCGCGGACAAAGTGGATAAAAAAACCCCGCTCCTGCAGTGCGCGTCCCCGCGGACTTTGGATTTACTGCGCCAAGGTACGTGTCTCCTGCGCTTTTCTCCCATTTACGATTGTTTCTAAATGTGCCTTTTTACGCACAACGCGAATGACGCACCCACTCCTTCTCCTCCTGTGCAATGAATGTGATTCCACTATAGCATTTGAACGGCAGAACTCCTTTCTCATGTACGAAGTCTGCACGATGCTGTGATGTCCAGTAGAGCCAGTGCGTAAACCTGCGAATCTGCAAAACTTTGACGCTGTCCGATAATTGACGCAGGGTCATCCCCCCTGCTGCGCCTGTGCCCGGAACTCCCCTGGCTCTGGTGTGAGAAGCTTCCCTTGTGGTGTTGGAGACTTTTTTCTTCTTTACTCAGCGTGTCCATTGATTCCTCCTTCCCCGGCGCACGGATCCCTATCTCGGGTCAGGATCTCCCGGGCCAGGACAGACACAGGGAGGAGTGTTTCCCTGCAGAGAGATGTGGAGACAGGATTAGCTCTTATCTGCTGTCATTGCTCCAAACCGTGCTTTTGTCGAATGTATCGGATCAGAGCTCGTTATCTGCAGCTCCACGGGTTCTCGCACTTGTGGCTGTTTGTTTGCACCTCGGATTGGAGGAAACTTTAATCTGTGATGATCCCCAGAGACCAATCCGGATGTTCCTGTTGGGACAAACAGGCTTACTGAGGGGTTTTAAGACTCATCCAGGATGCAGGATTCTAATATCTCATGCAGTGTGAACTAGATCTTATTTATTGTTTAATATTAAATATATTTTGGTCCAACAAACAATACATTGCAACAAGCTGGAGTTGAGATTTGAAGCTTTTCTTTGTTGTGTCACATTATTGAGGGATTGATCTGATAAATCAAGCGAGTTGGAAGTTTTTGCTTACAGAAATTTGGGCATTTTTCACTATTTTCTGACTAGGGGAAATATTACTAAGATACTAATGAAGATAAGAAGAATACAAAACCCTCTTCAGGTAACTAGCAGTTTAAATCTTGTCCATATCGAGGCTTCATGGCCGAGTTTGTGTTTCCTGCAAGTGTGGAGCTGCAGCCGTTTGTTGTCTGGATGAGTTTCTGATATTTTCCTTAATGAATCAGTCATCTGTCGTGGGGTCCTAAAGTCTGAGACCATAGTCCCAGCATGGATTTCTTGTATTTCTCAAGAAACAAGTGGAACTTTTGGACTGACGATTGGACAAAAGAACAAATTTTAGAAAACATTTTGGCCATTTTCACTATTTTCTGACTTTTTTAATGAACAAGTGGAAAGATTGCAAAAAGACAAATGAAGATAAAACGAAAACTAAACCCTCTTCAGGTAACTAGCGGTTTAAATCTTGTCCATATCAAGGCTTCATGGTGGAGTTTGTGTTTCCCTCGAGTTGTTGCAAGTGTGGAGCTGCAGCAGTTTGTTGTCTGGATGAGTTTCTGATATTTTCCTTAATGATTCAGTCATCTGTCGTGGGGTCCTAACGTCTGAGACCAGTGTCCCAGAATGGATTTCTTGTATATTTTAAGAAACAAGTCGAGCTTTTGGACTGATGATTGGACAAAAGAACACATTTTGGAAAACATTTTGGCCATTTTCACTATTTTCTGTCTTTTTAAATGAACAAGTGGAAAGATTGCAAAAAGACTAATGAAGATAAGAAGAAAACTAAACCCTCTTCAGGTAACTAGCAGTTTAAATCTTGTCCATATCGAGGCTTCATGATGGAGTTTGTGTTTCCTCCGAGTTGTTGCAAGTGTGGAGCTGCAGCAGTTTGTTGTCTGGATGAGTTTCTGATATTTTTCTTAATGAATCAGTCATCTGTCGTTGGGTCCTAAAGTCTGAGACCAGTGTCCCAGAATGGATTTCTTGTATTTCTCAAGAAACAAGTCGAACTTTTGGACTGATGATTGGACAAAAGAACACATTTTGGAAAACATTTTGGCCATTTTCACTATTTTCTGACTTTTTAAATAATGAGTGATTAATCAAACATGTACTAGCTTCTTCCCTGACCTGTACCACAACCTTCACACCAAGTTTCATAACAATCTGTCCTGTAGTTTGTGTGTAAGCCTGCTAACTAACAAAGATAAAACCTCCTTGGTGGAGGTAATAAACTAGTATAGTAATGCATGTCTGAGTTCCTCTGAGAACCCATTCACTGTTCAAGTGCTCGGCAATGAGTTCGGGTACAATAAAGTTCCAATTCAATATTATTTCGGTGAGTGGGCAGGCAAAACAAACCCAGCCTGGAGTGGGTGAGTCTGGGAAAAGCAAAGAAAGGTGGAGACCGGGACCGGAGCAGCGACAGGAGAGCAAAGCAAACATTCCTGACTCGGTGTCTCAGCAATTTAATTAAGGTTCCTGTGAGATGCTGCAGCGAGCACCTCGAGGTGAAGGCTTAACCCCAACTCCCACCACCCCGACCCCCCCCACTCACCCACCCCTGTTTCCAGCTTGGACTAATCCCAAGGGGTCAGCTAAATAAGTGTTTGGGTCACGCCACGATGACAACTAAATAGGGGGGGACCCCCGAAGGAAAGCTCCCCAATCAGGGAGTTAATAACCCCATGAAGGAAGTTAAGAGGTACAAGGTGAAGGGGATTGAAACATGGGTTGGATGCTGTGTGTGTGTGTGTGTGTGTGTGTGTCTCTCTCTTTGTGTGTGTGTGTTTGTGTGTTTGTACATGCGTGGATGAAATTTCAGTTGTTATCAGCCACACTGACTAAAAGCCCCTCCTCTTAGTGGGGTTTAAGTGTGCCCTGTGGTGCTCTGATGACACACACACACACACACACACACACACACACACACACACACACACACACACACACACACACACACACACACACTCACACACACACACACACACACTTCAGGTCAGATTTCGGTCACTGTACCACAGGCTGGATGGATTTTTATAGGGAGATAAATTCCTGAAACAAGCTGCTATTTCATTTCATTCACTACTGATCGACTCGTGGCACAGTTCTTCCCGGCCCCTGGGGACAGAAAGGGGTGTGCCCCCCCCCCCCCTTGGCGTCCACAGTACTCCACGTGCTTGACGCGGCAGAGAGGCTCGTCTCCAGCCTCGCCCCCCCACCCGCCCGCTTGTTGTTGGTTTTCTGTTCGATCTGTTTTTATCATCTTGGTTTTTCTGCCAGGGCCCTGAAATTAGCTCTGGGTTTCTCTTTTATGTGGAACCAGAATGTCACACTCGCTCGGCCTCAGATCCTCGTGATACCCCCCCCCCCCCCACCCCCCGCCAGACTCCTCCATGATAGTGGAAGGTCTACTGCCAAAGTTTACTACAGTATAGTTATGGTTATGGAAAGATCTTGTGTATATACAGTATATAAGCATGGAAAACAAACTATGGTTAGAGTGTGGTAAGGGTTTGACAATGAAATCACTTGGTTAGGTTTAGATAAAGGTTGTGGTTGTGGTTTAAAAGTTTGTCGTGGGCGGTGGAAGCTCGACTTTACGCTTCACTAAATGGAGACACTGCAGCTTTTCACACTGGCATTAAAGCTATTGTGTTAAACGTTCAATGCATAACTGTCCAATATGATTCAGACTGATGACTGTGCTTTAATATTCATCCACACTTTCTACGTTTAGTTTGAACATCCATCACCTTTGCTAGATTTTACATCCGCGGTCCAAACAACTCGGGAGTTTACGAGCCCCTAAAACTGAGAAATGCATCTAGCCTGGTTTTAGTTTGTGTATAAGTACGGACATTGATTTGAACTTAAAATCTAAATTGATATCCTTTTTGGTCTTTTAGGTGTTTTCGCAACTTTCCACGAGAATTGGCCAAAGAAAACGCAAAGTTCCACATTTCCATTTGCGATTATGTGATAATTCCAAAGAGGCAGATCTCCTCATATCTCATAAATAAAATGATCGTTTCAAAATGTATTTATTTTGTGAATCTTGCTGCTTTTTGTTTCTGTCGTAAATGAAATAAAACATTTAGCGCCCTCCAGTGGTAGTGTTGAGTATGACACTGTGCTGCGACGCCTTGTGGAAACATCCTGCATCACATAATGCACCAATTCAAAAAGCTCTATTTTTAAGTAGAGGGTCTAAATCTGGATTTCCTCCCCCTCGTGCTGTTGTGCAGATGTGTAGGTGTGTGTGTGTGTGTGTGTGTGTGTGTGTGTGAGGGGGGGAGGGGGGGTGTCAGCTCATTTGGGAACGTTTAAGGAAGCAGGGACCTTAGCAGATGTAGCGGACGTCCAGAAACAAGCCTCCGACGGCTGATAAATCATCCTGCTGGGTTCAGTCATTATTAACTATTTACACTAACAAGCGGCTGATGATGTTTACTGACGACAGCTGCTCCCCTGGTTTGTTCCAATTAAGTTTCCAATAGTTCCAGATCTTAAAAAGCAGCTCGAGTAACCTTGAATTTCTAAAGATGACTTTCAAGTGGAAGAGAAACAGTTTCCTATGATTTAGTTTTGCTTCTTTTGGTCAAAACAAACAATGAAAAACTCTACGATAAACAATATGCAATTATATAAAAAGAGAGAGAAACTTAAACAGTTTTAACTATACTATACTGTACTATTCTATAAATATTTATTAATTTATTTAGATAATCGGCCAATTTATCGATCAAATTCCCACGATGATCAATAATTATCAAACCCAAATAACAACAAAATGTAATGGAGGCTTGTTATTTTACAGTTTAACCATAAAATGTATTATACATTACTACAAATTTAAAAAAAACACAAATATATAGACGTTGAATTAAGGAAAATACACATAAATTCACATTTTCTGCATCGACAGACATAAACCCCAGATACTGATGCATCTGTGAACCGTTCATATTGATCGTTCCAACTCCGATTCAACACTTACGCAACACTTACATTGTTAAATTCTATAGTTAACTTGGTAAATACACATATGTAAGTTAATATACACACGTAATGTAGATGAAGCCATTTGGGATGTGGCTAAATTTGGTTTCCGTTTTCAGCGACACGTAAAGTGTCACGTTTCCTTGACACCACAGGAATGCTTCACTCCAGCCGACAGCAGGCGGAGACTTAACGTGCTCGCTGAAGAGGAACCCCTACTTTCCAAGAACATGAACCCACCCATCCTCCTCCCCCCCCCCCCTCACCCCCAGGGAGGCTTTAGGGGGGGGGACGCTGCTCCTCCTTTACTAACCCATGAAGCGTGTCTCTAAGTACCTCCCCCCCTCATACTTGCAGTGTGTTGTATAAACAAGGAGGTGCGGTAGGAAGGTAAAGAGCGTGACACACACACACACACACTCACACACACACACATTCCTCGGCGGTACCAGGAGACACCAGGAGATGAAGATGCCTCCGACAGCAGATCTGTGGTCAGATTTCTCCGCAACAGCAACACAAAGCCGAGATTGTACCAGCGTTTAACCTCCTGATGACCTGATATCAGCAGTTTCTCTCTCTCTACCGCTCGTGTCTCCTGATGAAGAGTTGAAAGAAGTGCACGTGAAGTCGAGGTTAGAACAGTTGTCGCGTGTTCTGAGTTTATCTCGCGGAGGGAAGCAGTTGAATGGAATATAAGTTGTGCGGGATAAAAGCCAAGTTTCTCCAGATAATGACGTAAATGTTGCGAAGGGCAGAGGCTCAGATGTCAGACTGTGTTTTCACTCTCGTGTTCCCGATTCAGATTCGGGCTCCAACAGGTTTCGGAACAGCAGTTGTGTCTAAATCCAGCTGCAGCATCCTCTGGAATAGAAAGCCGGACCCGAGTTGAGATGGTTTCCAGGGAAGTTTCTGCTTCACCAGCTTGTTTCCGCCCGGACCCTTGCACCGCTTGCTCCTTTGAGCCGTCCGCCACCCGCCCGGCTTCCTCGCTAGCTTTGTCCGTGGCACGCAATGAATCCTGGGATAGGTTGGTAACACAAATCCTCCCACTGTGCAAACTGAAGCCGAATCATCCCTAATATGAGCGCGGCCATTTTGCGTTAAGAGTTGTGATCCGTGAGCGGAGCTGTGCTTTTGAATTAATTTGAATCAATTCAGTACGTCACACCGGGACATGAATGGCTGAAAATTACATGGAAGGGGTGCAGTTCCATGACCTCTACTGTAGTCAGCCACCAGGGGGCGATCGTTTTCAGTCAGGTCGTTACACTGCATACACAGATATCGGTACAGATGGATTTTAAAAGTCGCACATTCCAATCGATTACTGTTACTTAGTCTGAGGCACCAGTCTGTTATGTTCGACCAATCAGAATGAAGAACTTCTCTCCAGGACCCGAACAGATATGAGCTGTTTCAAGCAGTGGCTGTATAAACAGGTCATATTCTCCATATCAACACCCAATCTGTCTGATGTCGTAAAGATAACACATCTATCCCCCGACAGCCGTCACTACCGAGAGGAGGTGAGGGGGGGGGGGCTCTCAACTTCCATACCTCTTTTAAATACCCCCCTTTTCCCCCTGAGGGCACATAGTCTACCTGTACACACACATCCTCGCACTCGAAAGCCCTCAGACCACACACACACACACAGACACATACAGACACACACACAGACACACACACACACAGTCCAGTTGGAAGTACACAACAGCGAGATGGGAGATACCGTGGACGCGTGCGCTGGAGCTCACACTCGTGTGCGGCGCAGCGTGTTTGTCGGGACGTGTGAAGCATCGCTGAGCCAGTCGCCTCGGGTGGAAGTGGAGGTGAATGGGTCTTGTGCCTCGGTGTGTGTGTGTGTGTGTGTGTGTGTGTCTGTGTGTGTGTCTGCATTCAGATGCACATGTAGTGTCATGTTCCCCCTTTTACTCTCGTTTGGTTGTAGCACTGACATGTAAATCCTGCTTTTGTGCTCCTGCAAATCTGTGTTTACCTTTCCTGTGCCATTCATGAGTGTGTTTTGTGTGTGAGGCCACCGGCAGCACAGGGATGTTAATGCAGGTAAACCAAGAGGGAGCCAGATAAACCGGTGATGAGAGACAATGAGACAATAATCAGGGGGAAACTGAGCTGAAGTGGTTTGAAACCGGATGATTTTTTACAGACATGTTGTTTTAACCGATTTTGGTTGAGTCATCGCTTTTAAACGTTAGTCAGTTAGATTGAAAGAAGTCTGTGTTACAAACAAGTTCAGCGGGAAATTAATCCAAACTAATCCCTCAGTGTTGACTGGAGATAATCACGAAGATATGGTGGAAACACACGGTGTACGACTGGCAGCGAGCATAGATTCACAACGGAAAACCGCCCTTTGTCACCACAAACGTCTTTTACCACGTGTGTAAGAATCTCGTCCAACTGTTCGGACCCAGTTGTAAGAGATCGTAAGAAGCTTCTGCCTTTGACACACACCACATGTCACCGAATCATGACGATACAAAGGAGATGCTGCCACGACTTAACTCTGCAAAGGCGCCAAGTGTGCCACTACAACGGGAGGATAAGGAGGTGGGAACTCAGATGATCTGAGATATCGATATGTGGATATGAAAGTTTGGTTTTGTCGCTCGGCCCTGGGTTACACACTTTGGTTTAGTTTGAGTGATTGACAGTTCTGGTGGGAGTGAATTAAGAATTGATTGATAGGTTTGCTCTATTTGGAGCAGCATCAATGGAAGTGCTCAGAGGTCGAGGAGATTATCCCACCATTGGTTTTTTGTCTCAAAGTAAAAACAACTCGCTCGCAACATGAAGCTGGTGATTTCATTCCAGGAAGCTGCGGCTGCTGCTTCACCGCAGACAAATCAAATGCTCATCAATTAGTGTCAAGTGTTTACTCCCTGAGATTCAGCTAAATTAAAGACGGTGTTGAACACTCGTTGCTTGATGAGGTGCGGCTTGTTCCTCCACTGATTCAACCAGGACAGTCATAGTTTGGCCTCAAGTCATCTGCTCAGTGTTGGTGCACAAGAGGAATTCTCCCCAGCAGCCTTGAGTGTATTTGTGGCCATTCTCAGTGTGTGTGTGTGTGTGTGTGTGTGTGTGTGTGTGCACAGTCTTGCCAGACCCAGTTATGTTGTTATACTCTGCAGCTCATTGTTAAACTGACACTGTATAGCTCCTACAGTGGTGAAGTCACACTATGTTTTTGCAGGTTTAATCCGTGCTAATTTGGAAATCAACACCTTGAGCAGTTTTCTCGACACTTATCAAAGAATCCGGGTACACATCCATTCCTGCACAGACAGTTTCTGCTCCCCCGGCCTCTCTCACACACACACACACACACACACACACACACATTCACACACATTCACACACATTCACACATGCATGCACACAGACCCGCCGTGGTCCTCGGAGGCCCCGGCTTCAGCTGGCCGGGGATTAAGAGGTCGGGAGTCAAAGGAGAGACCAGTCAACCTGCCGAGCGCGACCAGAAACTGACCAAGCAGAAGGAACCTCACAGATATTTTGCTGAATCAGATTCTCCGAGTTAGAACAGTCGACACCGCGGAACAAGCGCCGCACAGCCGAGTGTGTTCTGTGGTTCATCGTGTTCCCGCTTGGCTTGGAGCCGAGCGTCGGGTGATGCTTGGACCACCAGAGAAAGACAAACAGATGAAACCAGCACGTCGGGGCTTGTGCGGGATTCACAAGTGTTACTCACTTGTTTATCGAAACGAGAGCTGGTTAAGGTCACGATTTCAACAGTTGGCTCGGATCTGAATGTCAAAGCCCGGGAGGTGTGTGGCATTTAGAGAGCACAGGTGACTTGAGGGCAGCTGTTATAAAAATATAATCAAACCTTATAATTAATAGAGCGCAGTAAAAAAACAATTCTCACAATGTTGGCTGTTTTTGTTTCTTGGCTACATCCACACTGATAATGGGTGAATTGCGTGTTAGTACGTCTACGCCTGTTTTGAAAGAATAAACGCCACTGGTCCTGTTTTAGTTTGAAAACTCCTTTTGTATTTCAGGTGTGTTAGTGTGGACGGGGATTCACACTTCGACAGAGCAAAACAAAACCTCATGTGGACTCTGATCGATTTAGTTTCAAAAGGAAAAACATGGAAGTAAACGTCACACTTGTCTTTTTACAGTAATACACAGAATCATGTTTTAATATTACGTTTCAGTGAAGAGTCTAAGATGGTAAATACACTTCTTGAGCCTGAAGAGAATCCAGTGAATCAAGAGGGCACAGGAACAAAGGCCCAGAAGAAATGACCCATATAATACAAAGTGTCCAAATAAAACAACTGTGGAGCTTAATGTGTTTCTGTCAATTAAACTCAAACTGCAGATGAAAGAAGGTCAGAGCAGAACTCTGCGTTTCATTGTTAGCGGAAGGCAGCGTTTGCTTTACTGCACAACAGACCCACAAGTGTCCGAATGTGCTGAAAGCTGAGAATAATTACAAACCTCGTCCACGAGAACCTGTCAACTTTAAACTGTTGTGAATGTTTAGCATGCACATTTAAAAAAACATTGTTGTTCTGGAGTCAACAAGGCACGGATTATTTCGTCATCACACCCACACGACATGTCTGCAGCTCGTGCCGTGGTCCTGTTGTTTGCACCCGGTATGAAAAGTGCAAAGGACAAATCAAATTAATCCGATGAAAGGAAACGTGATTCTCCCTCCGGCTTCGTAACCAGCCGTTTGTTTGACTTAGTGCCGCCTCAGATGAATCGCTCGGCACTTGACTCTCCACCTCGTCCTGTGCCGGCTGAACCCAGCGGAGCAAACTGTGGCTGTGGGCGAGCCTGTGGTGGTTTTAATTTAGACATCTTGATTCACGGATGAAAGCCGAAAGCCACTTCAAAGAGAAGGGAGCGGATCAGAAGTGAGGCTGCAGCCGCTTCAGAGTCATGTTGCTCGCTCACAGAAAAACGACCATCAACAAATATTGTGAACAAACGTTAATAAAGCACAAGCTGAAGAATTTAAGTTAGAGAACAATGTTGTTATTTTTAATTTGTGCATAGACCGTATAAAGAGGGACAACATGATGCAGCTCCCCAAAAACATCTTGATCGCCCCCTGGTGCCCGGCTGTAGTACAGGTCTAAACCTTTGCATCCTCCATGTTAGCAGATGGGACATGGACCAAACCAAAAAGTCAAATACAGTTTTTCCCAAACATTGTAGGTCGTTCTCATCACACTGAAGTCAGAGGGTTATTTAGTGTTATTAAAAAAACAATGAAACTTCCTTGTTGACAGCTGAGACTCACTCGCGATTGGTCGAGTTGGACCTCAACACCATTGTGGATATTTTGGCTTCATTTTGTACAATAGGAAATTATGCTTAATTATGGCGAAAATTATAATCACGATATTTTGGTCGATATTGAACTGACGATTATTTAACATGTTCACTCATGCATTTATTGAACGTTATATATCCTTTCTTTTGTATACTAAGTTGTTGGAAGCCATCATCATAACTGAATTTCATTTAATGGCCCAGCCCTAACTGGACGGGGCTGAACTCTAATCATTGCCTGTAAAACCCATCGTGTAGCTGCCTGTGATTCACAGGATAATTGCCTCCGTTCTGCTCAGGTGTCAGTGCACCAGCCTCGAGTCTGAGGGAACAAATTAAGTAATTGAAGGGTGCGTTTAGGGACGGCTAACTAAACCTTGTGTTCCGACACCTGCCAGGCTCTGTTTTAAAGGGGGACAGTGTTTATTTCCTTGTGTCTGTCGTTTGTTTTTTTCACCAATGCACTCGCGCCGGCCACAGACAGTCCATAAACACAGAACAGACCAAGACAAGGTCCAAGAAAAGTAGTCTGTGGTTCAGTCAGCGGCAGGAACGTTGCTCCAGAGCTTCAACAAGGCCAAGACACAGCAGACTGCTGCTCTCTCAGCCGAGCAGATGTATTAAGACAAATTGAGGTACTGAAGGCTGATGGAGCAATTTCCCGCATCTCGCAGCAGCAGAAGAACTTGTATAATATATCGGTGCTGGCTCTCAATTGGGCTGTTTAGAGACTTATGAATTTCACTCTGTAAAATGTGCCATTACTCAAAGGACTTGGAAGGAGTGTGTGGGGTTGAGGAAGGGAAATGTCGATGAGTTTGTCTCTAAGTTTGCAGGATTGTGCAAAAAACTATGGAACGCATTTCCACGAAACTTGGTGCAGGGATGCGGAATATGTTTTTCAAAAATCTGGCATGTTAACGGCACTCAAATTTTAGTTTGCTATTTGGTGCAGATCCAAATAAGAATCTGGATCTAGCAGATTTCAAATTGGGCCTTAATGGAAAAGTGCCATTCTAGTTCCCATAGTTTATACAATGTATAAAGGGATGATAGATTGTGGGTTTCCTTCATATTATTGCCTCTGCTTCATTAGAGTGTTTCAAATCTTGGATTGGACGGAGAGAACTATGCAGCTGAGGGTCACAACACATCAGGGTCGGCACAGAGAACAGCTGAATAAACAAACAGCCGTGGACGTGGAGTAAAAACTGCAAGTCGGCTCAGTAATGTGACCACGATTGATACTAATGTACATACCGTTTCTGGACTCAATTTAAGTACAGACAATTGATAATAATAAGTGGTCTCAAAGGATTTCAAGTAGGAAATAAAGGTTTTAAATGCCAGGATTGAGCGAATTTAGAAAATATTTAGGTTTTGCAGGATAAAGTTCATTTTGAGACTGGCTCCGTGAGAGAACATGTTTGGGACGTTCTGGAAAGGAAGGAGTGTTTCCTTTGGACTCACATCTGTGTCTCTACCGACAATGTGAAGAAACCAGTTCCAGTGCCTCTGATCTCTGCGTCTTTATCAGATCCACGGCTGTGATTAACACCACTGAGCTGCACGTGCTCAGAAACGTACCCGTGTCTGTTAAGCTGAGCCTCTGTATGTCCTCCGGCTGACGGAGTCACACACTTGGTCTTCCCATGAAATTCAACAGGACAGATAAACATCTTTAAAGGAATTCGAAGGAAGTGCGGCCAAACTCTCATCAGAACATTTCAATTCCTTCGAAATGCATTTAAATTCACAATCTTTTCCTTGCTTCAGGCCATTTCTATGTATCTGCGACAAAATGACCCAGAAGTATCAATAAAACGGTATAATCATCTCGTCTCCTTTGCATGAAATGTTTTTAAAAAGGCCAACGTTGTTTTTTATTAGTGCAAAAATCAAGTGAGGTCACTTGCGGCTTCAGAGGGAATCTATGCGCGTGTTTGTGTGTGTGTGTGTGTGTATGCATGCTCCCATCCATCCACACAAACACAACAACACCATTTTCCCCTCCTGGTTCCCTCTCCAAACATCCCCTCCAGCCTCGGGGCTTTTCATTTTCCTTGCAGAGTCGTGTGTCAGCGCCCGGTCTGCAGCCGAGCATGTCGTCGCCAGTCCTCCTCAGTTCAGATTCCAGTTCCACCACAGAGCCGGCAAGGTTGTGATTTAAAACAAAAAAGAAGCATTGCACAACTTTTGGAGTTTTGGGATTTTACTAAACTTTGCAGATTTGGTTCATTGTTGCCCAACACTGTCATCTGCTCCGAGTTATGTAACCGCTTTAAGTGTTGACTGTGTATTTCTTTTAGGCTTGTTTCAGTCTGTTTGTGGTGATTATACTTTCTTTAGTTGTATGGCTGTAACCTGTAATTGGTTTCATTTGAGCTCTTGGGTTGAAATGGAACATTCATCAGAGTCCAATTACCTCCTGCTCCTCCGAGGTGAAATGCTGCTGGGCTGGTTCACCGTGAACTCTCCTCTGAGCTCCACGTTCTAGCCATTTCATAAATTGCTTGATGAGCACCTGTGATAAGTGTTGTTACAGTCCTGATTTAGTTACAGAGCAAACACTCCCTCAACTGTTGCATGCAGCCAGTTAATCCTTTAATTATCAACTCAATTATCATTTCAGATGTGACATGTGAAGGTGGTTTGAGGTGTGAAACCTTTCGCCTGCAATTGTTCCTCTGACTGTGGCTGCACCTTCTCAAAGAATTACAAAGATTCAAATGATGAAACAATGCTAAGAATGAAACGTTAACACCATTAATTAAGTCTTATCAACTACTCAAAGCGCTTAACAGTACAAGTCACACTCACACACACCATTCATTCACTGTCAGCACGGCTATCAGGGGCGATTTGGGGTCCACATACTTGGATCCCTCTGGTTAGTGGACGACCCACTCTACCTCAGCACAGCATTTGATTTGTAGATACTCATGATTGTTGTTAACTTACTTGCTTCTTAATAAAATGGACTTGTAGGTTGCAGTTTGCAGTTTGATTTGAAGCATCTTGTTTTGCGTCATTAGCGACTGAATATTGGACGGTGAAGAGTAAAGAGTAAACACAGAAGTTTTATCGTCTGTCTTTGTGTCTGTCCAGGAATCCAGTGTGAGAATAACAGATTCCAGCGCTACCGATAACAATCTTCACATGGAATCGATGATTGCAAATACGTGGAAAAGCTGTCAGGCACTCGGAAGTCACATTTAACAAACAGGAAAAACAAAGTTTAACGTGGTACTTTAGCAACAATACATCCAATAAAAACCCATTGACTACACGATTACACTGAATCAGAGCGTACACAAGTAAACACAACACACCATTCATTCACTGTCAGCACGGCCATCAGGGGCGATTTGGGGTCCACACACTTTGGAATGCAGATCCGAGGGGACTGGGATCGAACCACCGATCCTTCCTGTTAGTGGACGACCCACTCTACCTCCTCAGCACAAGATTTGATTTGTAGATACTGATGATTGTTGTTAACTCACTTGCTTCTTCATAAAAATGTACTTGTAGGTTGCAGTTTGATTTGAAGCAGCTTGTTTTGCGTCATTAGTGACTGAACATTGGACGGTGAAGAGAAAACACGGAAGTTTTCTCATCTGTCTTTGTGTCTGTCGAGGAATCCAGTGTGAGAATAACAGATTCCACCGCTACCGATAACAATCTTCACATGGAATCGATGATTGCAAATACATGGAAAAGCTGTCAGGCACTCGGAAGCCACATTTAACGCGCGGAAAAACACAAAAACAAAGTTTAACGTGGTACTTTAGCAACAATACATCCAATTAAAACCCATCGACTACACAAGTACACTGAATCAGAGCATACCCAAGAATTTTAAAATCCAGAGGCTGAAATAAACAGTTAACGTGACCTTTCACCATTTTGAACTAAATCACTTGTGAGGTATATTTTTAGCTGCTTTTCGTGATGCGTTACAATCTGCAAAGTAACCGAATGAATATCTGACACAGTGGCTTTACTCAGGACTTTAAATTAGTCGTGTGTTATTCGCAGTGAGTCTGATATGAGCCTCTGCTCGTGGTGGAGTGAACGCAAACACAGAGCGAGCCTGGGATCCGTCCTGATTAATGATGTGTTGACGAGATAAGAGCTACGAGTGTGTTTGTGTGCGATGACATCACAGGGCCTGAACTCGGTCTGATCCGTGAGTTTAAGGTAAACAACGAGTCCGATGCTCCCCGGGACACAATCTGCCTTTTTGTTTTCCGTCCGCGGTTGTTTGCTATTTTGAGAGTTTTCTTAATAAAAAGCATCAAACTTTATGTAACTGCTGCAGGGAAGGACTGATTTTCTGGCAGGGACATTTTTTGCACAAATAGCACAAGATGATCTTTGTCCGAACTAATGATAGATTCAGATTTTCTTTTTTTAGTTTTTTGAGTTCTCGGGCAGAGTCGACCTCACAGGAGAGATTTTGTGTGTGTGGAGAACAACGGCTCCACGAAGAGTTAAAAAATCTGATTTGTCTGTTCGTGTGTAAAATGCAGCCTTTGTTTCTGGGTCATGAACCTTCCGAGGTCGCTGACTTTGACCGAACCAAACAAACACACACACATGTCACTTTGCGCTAATTGATTCTCCTCCCAGCAGAGACGCGAATTAGGGTGTCTGTGTGTGTGTGTGCGCATGTGTGTGTTTACTTTAAAGGATCTTCCAGGAGTTAAGTAAATAGATAAGTGACTATGTAAACACTCATTCCACACACACACACACACACACACACACACACACACACACACACACACACACACACATACACACACACACACACCCTAACGACATCCTACTTCAGCTGTACATTTCTACACACACATTAAATCTACGTGCGTCATTTTTGTGAAAGTCCTTCTGTGTTCACAACATCCAGACGGTGAACTTTTCCCAATCATAATCCAATTATAATCTTGTGTGTGTTAGTGTGTGTCTGTGTGTGTGTGTGTGTGTGTGTTCCTATAGAAATCTCTCTCTGCAGTAAATCCGTCCACACTCCCTGACCCAACACTGGGATAATGAGGTGATCCAGCAGCAGGGGACAAGTTCGTAGAGGTCTTTCGGCCGTGTGTGTGTGTGTGTGTTTTGTGTGTGTGTGTGTGGTATGAGTGTGTCTGCAGCAGATGCAGCGCTCATGATGGTGTAAATTTGTGTTGGCGTGAGACAGATATGATCTGGGAGACGTGTGATTGTAAATAACTGCTCTGATTGTTGCTGATTTTCTGCCGTGCCTGGAAATTTCCAGCACAAATTATGTGTTAGGGTCCGAACACAATCTCATTACCACAGATTTCACGTAGGGCTTTGCTCAGTAGGAAAAAGTTGAACTCTAATAGAAATGTTCTTAGATTCCTACTTTGTTTCGAGGCAATTTGGTCATGTGACGTTTATGAACAAGCAAAAATGGAAGGGAGATTTACTGAATCTCCACGTGTTTGGAAAACTTGCACCAAACGACCTGTGACGGCATCGAGCTCTGTGGCACACACAGTGAGTCACACACAGTGAGTCACAGAGCATCACAGCCAAGAGGTTAAAGAAAGACATCATGCCTAGAAGTGTTTTAAACTATATTTACACACAGAGAGAAATAAAGCAAGTTAACAAACAGTCTGAAGTCAGGTTCAAGGAGACAGTCAGAAGTCAAAGGGACATAAAACTAACGTGATTTAAATGAGGGACACACTTTCTGTCATTTTCTCATCTACGCTACGAAGAATTCTGCCTTTATGTACGAAAAGAGATGCGTTTCAAACGATGTAACCGTCACTTCCAATGCGTCATGATGTCAACAATACATCCACTAGAGGGCAGTGCAGGGTGGACAGTTTCGGACAACAACAACAAATGCCGACGGTGAAGGAGGTTGTGATAAAGTACTTCACCATTTTGACGTTACACTTTCCATATGATCGTCTAGTTTTAACTATCGCTACACTGCCCCCCTGTGATTTTTGTTGGTACTGCTCCATTTTGTACGTTTCGTCCACATCCGTCGTTTTTAGAGGACGTTGACAAATAGGGACGAAAGGAAAGCAGAGCACAGACTAAAGGCTCCGTCCATATCCGTCTACTAACGCTGATCATAACTGAGCCTAAACACTGTAACAGATCGAGGTCGACATGTCCCTGCACTCAAAGTTATTTTAAATGCAACAATTACTCTAATAACTTCTGTAGATTATCCCCGAGAATAGAAAGTGAGTCATTTTCCAGTGTTATTAAAGTCGTACTCATTTGTGTTGTTACTACAGAGTCGGACTGTTCTTGTGAGCTCATCCAGGATCAATCAGATCGACAGGAGAAGAGGCAGCAAGGAGTTTGCTCCACGACAGTGAAACAAGTAAGTAAAGACTTGTCGAGGTTTTTATGTTTTTACGTCTGTTTGTTTGTTGGTTGTTTGTCTGGAGGATTTATGCAAAAGCAACAGAACAGATTTTGGTGAAACTTGCTGATGAAGTTTCACCAAACTTTGGATCTGCAAACTTTGGTGCAGATCCAGGTTTTCACACTTCCTTTAACGTTGCCATTTTTTTACGTTTTCACTCTTTTCCCAGAGAATAATTCATGGGTCTTGATAGAAAGAATCTGGCGTATTTAGGGAAGTGATAAAAATGAGTATTTGAAACTTAAGGGTCTGTTAGGGAAAAGTGCATCAAAAACATTGAGTGATTACAGGCGTAAAGATGCAGATCTGGCTCGTGTTGCACAGTAAATGTTTGATAAATGAATGTATATGAATGAGCAGCTGCGTTCACAGAGGAGAACACAGAGTGGAAACTTTCCTTTGGCTGCTGAGCCAACCTGGTTTGGTATTTTCGAGTGGCACAGTTGGTCACACCTCTTGGTTTCAGGGTGAATTTGGGTTACACTGGTTTTTCCACTGAGGGTTTGACATTTTGAAATCCAGCAACGAGGCGCCACAGGCACAGTCAGGCGTCGTGCCACAGCAGCTACAGACGCACAACAGTCGTGGATGTCAAAGGCTTTGTGTGTGTGTGTGTGTGTGTGTGTGTGTGTGTGTGTCTTCACCTCACGCTCCACTGGCTGCGAGCCTGTCCTGTCTGTCAGCAGTTGGAAATCAGTATGTTACCTGCGCTCACACAGGTGTGCCACAGGGCGCCTGGCAGGAGGAACAACCTCTCCAACATGTCTCCTCTTCTTTAAATCCTCCGGGAAGTTACAAATCCTCCGGGTGCTTTGACGTCTTCTCCGGGCAAATATTTTAATCTCTACAGTTGAGAAAAGACATTTATTTCATTTCCAAACCCTAAAAACAACTTCCCTTACATGATTCTAACATGGAGTCGAGTTGATTGAGGTAAATTACTCAGTGATCCACTCTTTTGTCGACTCTCTTGATGTTTTGTCTGGAGTTAAAGCGATGAAGCTAAAATACGCAAACTTTTGGCCCTGGAGCAGTGAAGCGTATCATCAGCCCCGCCCCCCCGTCCCCCTCAGATCTGTCAGATCCCGGCCTGCCATCACTTGTTTATATTTAAATGGCATCTCGCCTGGAGCTGAGATACTGACAGAGGTCACAGACACACAGTTGCTCTTTTCTTTTCAGCTACAGCAACAGGCAAAGGATCAGTTGGGTTTTTAACTTGGGTTTTAAAACTGTAATTCTTACTGCACCCAGATGTAACACTGTGTGATCGTTGATATGCTGCATTATCAATTTTCCCTTTTTGGATCCTGGACTTTGCGAATTGACTGATATCGAGAACTGATCCGATTCCAGTGCATTAAAAAATATAGCAACTTATATAAGACACACAGACTTTGGTTAAACCCTTTTCAAATACTTTATGTGATCACTAATGTTTTGTAATTTACAATGTGAGCTTTTCACTGACAATCAGTGTTGGCGTTTATATGGAAACTTTTGTTTTAAAGATTAAACAATGCAGAGAAGACATGTATTTATCTTTTAACGAATCCTTATATCAGTATCAGAATTTCTTTTTGCCTGTTATTAGTGTCATTCGGGCTCCGCTAGGTTTGTCCCTATCCCTGGACAGTCCAGATGAAGAATAAGTGGTAATGGAAGTAAAACAAGATAAACACTAAGCCGTCTTTTTCTTCTAGCTGCATTCAGACTTGTTCCACACAGATGTACCCAGAAACTTTTAGTACCAAGCTGACGTCAGCCAGCAAGTAACAAACCAGAGGTGTGTCACTGAAACAGGTATCAATGATATGATATCACTTCCTCATAGAACACAGTGTTTGATAAAACAATATGAGAAACGTTCTGGTGATGCTCCGGCACCATACTAAAATATTTTCATAAAAAAGCTCTAAACTTGTTTATTTTTTTATTGTAGATGCTTTATTTACAGTGTAAATGTGTGTGAACACAGAGTAAAAGATCTATCAGACCTTTCTAGTTTAGAAAAACACACTCACACTCACAACTCAAATATCTAAATCAAATCAAGTTTTAAAATAGTTAGGATGATTTATTGGCATTTTTCAATGTCACTCCAGTTCTGTTCTGGAACCACATCAGTGGGAAGCTAACTTCAGTTTTACCTCAGACACTTCGATCAAAACACAGATACGATCGTAAACAGGCCGGTTTTGAGGATCGGCCTGTTTCCTAAATCCTCAGAGCAGAGATTTGACTTTTATTTGCCTGTGTGTTATGAGCCTTGTTAATTAATCGTGCTGCGGTCCACAGCCAAATGTATATGAAACACAGAAGCTCTGCAAGTCTCTATATTATAACTTTGTCCTATTACTCTCTAATGCCACCTAACTACAGGATACTGAGCTTATCATCCGTCTGGAAGGTAGTTTCATCTATTTACAGGATATCGCTGCTATACTGTACAATTGTTCTGGTCTGAAGAATAACTGTTCAAGTGTAAGTGTGTGTTTGCGTGTGCAACAATAGCGTTTGCTTTTGAGACTATTCCCAAATCACGGTGGGAATATCTCAGTCTCTGCGGTGGCAGCGGTGGCAGTAGCACACCTAGACGCCACTTTACATTTTCATCATAGCTGCAGGAGCATAGCTGGCGTCTCTGCCATACCTGAGTGAGACAGCAGCGACACCCGGGCGTCACCGGGACGGTCCCGTGGAGCGAGGCGGGCGAGGTCGCCGACAGATGATTGATGATTAGACTTCAGTGGATCCGGTGGTTCTATAATAACATGCACCTTTGCCAAGGAGGTTACGTCTTCATTGCTGTTTGTCTGTCTGCAGGATTCTACAGACAGAATCTGAATGGTTTTCTTGAAGCTTGGTGGAAGGGAGGGGTGTGGGCGGGTGGATCCAGCGTCTCTTTCTTTAAATCTCTTTCCAAAGGAATAATTCATGGATCATGACTGATATCTGTGAGTTTGTGTAACCTTGTGCATGCTGATAGATTGCCTGCTCCAGTTTACATGACAATCTCCTCACAGCTTTTCTAATTACTGGGCGGAGCCAGGTTAAGCGGTGGTTATTAAATTCCTTGCAGCTCTTCCAAGTTGACAAGGTGCTCTCTCTTCTTTTGCTGCATTAACAAGGACAAATAAAGACTATTCCTAACTCGGACTAAGAGATTGTCTCTTCATGGATATCTAAGATACCAGCTATTCCTGATAATGCAACCAAGGGAGGGACAGAGAGGGAGGGAGGGAGGGAGGGAGGGAGGGAGGGAGGGAGGGAGGGATGGATGGAGGGAGGGAGGGAGGGAGGGAGGGAGAACCAGAGGTTTATCCAGTGCTGACAGATCTGATCTCATGTGGACAGTGTCAGATACGTCTGTTTACCACTTGATCTAACTTCCCGGCTCTATATGCAAATAATCACGACCGTCATTGGTGTTAGTGCAGATGTTTGTGTGTGTGTGTGTGTGTGTGTGTGGTGACGTTGTGTGTCCGTGTCGGGACGAACGAGAGAGAGAGAGAGAGAGAGAGAGAGAGAGACGTACAGCTCCCACTGTGGTCCGATCTCAGGACGTATTTTGGTGCATTCCGATCTAAATTAAGCGCTGACCACATGTGATCGGATCTCTCAGGACGGACGTCTCGGTCTGACGGGGGTCAAAGTGGATTCAAAGGTCAGAGGGGGGGGGGGGGGGGACGACTGGTGGAGAAGAAGAAGAAGAAGAAGAAGAAACAACCACATTATATAAATCACAGACGTGACTCACATCCTATTAGGATCCAGCAGCCAATGAAAACTCCAGGAGAGAGGTTAAACCGAAGTTCAGCTACAAATGACAAGAGGAGAGGTGCCTGGTCATGCTCCGTCTGCATGTGTGTGTCTGTGTGTGTGTGTGTGTGTGTGTGTGTGTGTGTGTGTGTGTGTGTGTGTGTGTGTGTGTGTGTGTGTGTGTTACCCATCTTGTCAAAATGAGTGACAACAGTACGAATAAGGTGAAATCCAAAAGAGGTTGAACTTCCTCTCAGAGTTCAGTGACGTGAGAAAACAGGACCAGAGTGGGAGGTTGTGTATGTAATTGAGCTTTTACACTGTAGGTGTGTGTGTGTGTTTGTTTTTTTCTTTCACCGAGTCTATTGTGTGGAGTGTGACACCTTCATGTGTGTTTTGGCTGCGTCGGCCTCGCTGCATGTACGAGTTGGTTCCCTGTTGTGTGAGGAGGAGAAAACACGACAAGCCCAAGATTCATTTTCTGAATAAAGGTTTTTAATTATCAGCCACAGTATTTTACTCAACACTATAAGACTGTTAAACAATGTTTTATTCTCCTGGAGAAGCCACGATGTTGATGCCAAGGAAATGTTTACCGCAGCCGTGAAAACCATGACGACAATGTTCGGAATGTTCAGCGTAATATTGAGACTCATCTGCAAATACGTGCCTAGATCTGTGTCGCGATAAATCTTCAAATGGATTCACAGATAATAGACAATCAATCAATCACTCACATTTTTATTAGAACAGCCCATATTCACAAATCATAATTTGTCTCATAGGGCTTTAACAAGGTGCGGCTGTTAAGTGGCTGAAAGACGAGTCAGCAGTTACGGCTGTTTTATATGATTTGTGCAGATCTGCACATATGAGAGGATTTGTCCTTTTCATCCTTAAATTATCTACGAACACATTATCTACACAATCAGATTTCTATGCACACATTTAGAGATTTCACTTCCAAGTTCTTTTTCCCATTTGCACGCACAAATGGACACCTGTGTGTTTTGGCGTCTGCTAAGCGTTCAGTCTTGTGGTTGTATCACTTTAACCCGACTCCCTGGATTGTACCACTGTTTATTTCGGTCGCACCTGAAACAACACAGCCGCACCTTGTCCTGTTACTGCAGAGCTATGTTTAGAAATGCAAGTAATGACAGTGTCAGCGTTTCCTATTCCACTTTCCTCTAATGGACTTGTTCTTCATTGTTTGTGTCGTATTGTGTGTTGTTAGTTGTTAATGATGATAGAGGCTGGAGGCCGTCCTGGGTGCGTGAGCTGTCGTCATTCTGACCAGCGGCAACTTGATTTGTGAAACCAGAAGTAACCAAAGTTGGAGGAGCAGGGGGTGGAGCCTAACTGAGAGCTGGAGGACGGTAGCACCTGTGACCTGCTCCCATTGGACGTTGCTAACTGTCAATCACACAGAATCTACGCTAAATTAACCATAATTTACTAAATGAGAATCATGCTTGAAAGTAGAGATTGAGACATTTTTACTGACGTTATAAATCAAGTGAGAAGTCATTTTTCTCACAGACTGACTTCCTTTAAAACCAGTGGAGTCGCCCTCTGCTGGTCATATGACAGAAGACAGGTGTCGGACCCCTCTGCATTGGCTTCACTTTACGGATCCGGAGTCAACCTTCATTTTATATACGGTCTATGATATGGAGAGATTCGCTGGAGTGCACAGAGCTGAAAGGTCAAGACTTTTTCAAACCCAGCGAGAGAAGAGTGTGTAAAATTTGCCTCTGAGACTTAATATATATTTTTGTATTATTTCCTCACACAGTTGCTTGAGCATGTGCTCTCTCTCCAGAGCGACTCCCGCTCAGCACCAGCAGCGTGGAGACTCCATCTGCTTACACAAGAGCTTCTGCAGCTAAACGCTTTTAGACAGATTGAAGTCGTTAAACAGTTTTTTACTGCTGAGCCTTCTCAGACGTGAGGTAACAGGATATTCCACTGTGGGGAGTGTTCGGGGGTGTGGGAGTGAAGGTAAAGTTCGTACCACTAACTCATGGACCCCCTTTTTCTTCTCCACGAAAGTGACGCAATGTCCCCGTAGACCGAGCAAATTCATGATCCGTGCTCTGCCTCTTTGTACCTTCACTCCTGAATTTCCTGTCCTCCTGTCCCCCCCCCCCACCCTCTATTCTATGCACTTTTACAGACCATGATTTGTACAATTGTAGAGGGGATATAAGTCAAAGTTGTAACTTTACAACAGCCCACTCTGCTGCTCCTTTAGCCGCCATGTGGTTACTGCGTTTACAGTATTTCCAGTTTCCCTCTGTGATTTATTTAATGTCCTTCATGCTTCTTTCTTCCGTTTGGGTGTAAAGAAAGAAAGAAAACCAAGATTTCGTCCTGGTAAGAAACTCAGTGCTCATCTTCTACAGAAACAAAGAGGGACAAACAACACAAAGAAACAACAAAAAGGAACATTACACGTTGTGCTGCTTTAAATCCGCCAATAATTGGACATGTTTGATGTTGATCGGAAAGCACCGGACTACGTTGGAGAGCAGAGGAGGAGCTTCAGCAGTACGACCAGGACATGACGTATGAATCCTGGTCAAACTGCTCAAGTTCCTCCTCTAGAAATCTAGAAATTAGTACATAAAGCATCAAAAGGCACTTCTGGCAAGAATAAGTGCTATAATATGGGAAATATATTTAAGTGTGTATTTACAGACGTCAGTATTCATGATTGAAAATCAACAATTACTATATATTGTATCACCTCAATATTAACAGCTATGTACCACTTCAGATTGTCCAAAACATTTCCTTGTTCTCTCATTCTCATATTCATACAGACGACATTGGTCTTCAAATATATAACAGGCTATCTACATTTAATTTTAAAATACAATATTATAAAGTGAGAGGGGAAAGCAGCATAGAAGTCAGCAAGATCATCTGCGGAGATCAAATGTTTGTGCAATAGCTTTAGAATCTCGAACGTTTCCAAAGAGGACGTCTTCTACGTGTGTGACACCTCTGAGATATTTATATTCTTCCAGTTTCTTGACATTCACGTTTTCATACGATTTCAGAATAATAACTTCAGAGTTCAGTGCATGTTTGAAAGCGGCTCTGCAGATTCGGACCCCGGCGATAAACACAATGCATTTTCGGGTAAGGTGACTCCTACAATCCAGCAGCTGATACCTTAGCGAGGACAGTGTTTGTGTAAATGATTTAAACAACCGGCCAAAACTATGAAAAATCCGTTGTGAGTTGTAATGAACTTGATTAGCAGCTCATGGTTGTTGTGCATGGAGAGGATATCTGAGAACTTGATCCCTCTGCAGCGGGTCGAGAGAACGTCAGCGCTGTCGGGTCTGGCTTCTGTCAAACACTTGTTCAGTCTAAGTTAAAGTTTTGTTTACAGCAGAATTCGGATAAATTGAGGCCGTTGTCAGCTGCCAGCTTTTAAATGTCTCTCTCTCTTTCTCTTGTGTTCTTGTCCTCATCTTCTATAGGTCTCCCTCTCTTGTTTCTTCTTTCCTCCGTCGCTCTACCTTTCTCTTATCGTGGGGGGAGGACAAAGGTTTATGTGGGCTGTTCATTCTGCCTCACAGTGAGGGATGGCTGCAGTGTATTGTGGGTAACAGAATCCAGCTGTGTTGCAGACTGTGTTTGTGTGTCTGCTGGTGTGAACATGTGCAGGAATGTGTGTGTGTGTGTGTGTGTGTGTGTGTGTGTGTGCTGCAGGTCTCACGCTGACCTGTTTCATGTCGTTTTGACGGCGACGCTTCTCTTTCATCACGTGTCCTTATCTCCACTCGTACAAATCGCTCGGGACTTACTGTGTGCCGCAAAGTCTTAACAGCAGAAAACTGGCCGTCACATCTGATTATGAAATTTTGACGTCGGGGAGGGAACATAAATCCAGGTTATGGGATTACAGTGTAACGCTGGCAGGGTAAAACTGCTGTGCATGTTTTGACTTCCTAGGTTGATGTTAATATCGCAGTTGGCAGATTCTTGGCCGTGTGACATGGGCACAGAGTCTCTATCAAACTGCAGGACCAACAGCCCAAGATAATAAAATAGACACGCTCAGATTAGACTGGAAACATTTTGTTTTTTACTGCTTCTCTTTCCTCCTTACTGATCTCCAGTCATTCCTTTGAAAAGCTGAGACAACTTCATAAAATAAGAGGATTTATATGTGAAGCAGCCTTTTCTGCAAATGATCTGCCCGGAATATAAATACTGTGGAAACTCCGGTCTACGATACTTCTGCTCGGCCAATTCCTTATTTAATGCCTGACCAAAGAGATTTAGAGCGTTTACATGGTTGAACTGAACAGTGCAACAACTGATAAGTGATGGGGGGATAATTTCCAAACGATTAAGATTATGCACAGACTCCTACAAAGTGGAGAAAATCAGCAGCGATAAACTAGATTAGAAATTAAAGGAGCTTATATATCTTGTTTCTTTCCTGTAGGTTGTTATTTAGTTGTTTTTTTGTGATTGTAGAAGTTCTGCAAATGATTTTTCAAACTGACCAAATCAGGATTAAATCAGGAACTGCTACACACCACGAGCAAACCATTATTTAACACATGCATTTAGTATTTTAAAGTAACTTACTTCAAGTAAGAGAATTTAGCTTTTGAAAAAGCTTTAAATCAAGGTAATTGGGAACAAACTGTACATCTTGTAAAATGTTGCCAGAATCTGAAAAGTAGAGAAACATGAAAGTGAAATGAAACAATGCTGCAGTGACGATGGGTGGGAGGTCTCTGAGAAACTTTCTTTTGTCTCGCCGCCTATCTACGAGGAGGTCAGAGGTCAACTTCACCTACAAAGCTGCAGCTCTCAAGTGTGAAGGGATTCAGTTTCCTGCACACGGAGGCTTCAGCAGGGCGGATCCTCGCCGTCACGGAGGTTTGAATTCTCATCCTCTGTGATCCAAGGTATCTGGACTTGGCTGGTGGACACATGGTTTAATCTACAAGTTCTAACACACGACCAGAAACACACTGTTTACTCAGGGTTTTAAATGGCAGACTCAATTCACAGAAGGAAGATATATATCCTAGGGGTCAAGCCTGTTTACTTTTTCATATACAGACTTAAAGCCTCCATTATGCATGAGTGCGTTCTTCTTTCTTTCCTTCATTCATATTTCGTTCAGTTATTTCCTCGTGAGCTCGCTGTTCTATGAGCGACTGCACACAAAGACAGATCTTTAAAGCCGAGACGTAAGGACACGTACCTGAAACAAAAGCCGTCACTTGCCTTGTCAGGGCAGTAATACCTGGTCGTCAGTGCAGCATGAGGTCGGACAGTTTCTCTGTGTGTGTGTGTGTGTGTGTGTGTGAAGGTGTGCGTCGATGTTTGTGTCTCAGTGAGAACAATGCTGATGATAGCAGCTCTTTTCTTTCTGCGGCTGCTGTGACAGAGTGGTTCGGTAACTTTAGACATTTCTTTATGTGAACTGTCTCCACTCATCTCAGTGCACAGGGGAAGTCACACTCAGGGATAATGGAAAGTTAAAATCGATACGTATTTCAGTTTCAAAGGTTAAACAACAGATTTAATTCTCTACTCTATTCTCTACTCTTCTCATCTCATCTCATTATTATATACCAACCCACTGTCCATCCCTTTACTGGCTATACTAGCCCTATTCACGGACTTTACCACTACATATTCTTATATATTTATATATTTATATATGTATATATTTTTGTTGATTTATATTTATATATATTTTTTTTATTGTTCTTTCCACTCCAGTAGCACAAGAACACTTCCCTACTGGACACTGACACAATCACATCATTGCATTCCATTCCTGTATCTGTAAATATGGTCTCCGTATGTGATTTATGAATGTATGTCAGTGAGGTGTTTAAGTGTATAAGCTACTGGATGATCTAAATTTCCCTCTGGATTAATAAAGTATCCATCTATCTATCTATCTATCTATCTAATTGCTCATTAGCTACAATAAACAGAAGCTAACATTAGCATTCAACCACTTCCTCAGTAACTCTTGTTGGATACTCGATGTTAAAAACCACTCCCTGAACTGAACATATCGTTCAGTTCAGGGAAGAAGTTCAGGAGTTTGGGAGGATCAGTGTTCGACGTGCACAATTTGATTTTTGTATTTTCTCTGCATTTCCATGTTCTGGCCCCGAGACATTATACCAACAAGACTCCAACTGTAACTAAACTGTAATTGGAAACCGATTCATACAACTTGTCACAGAGCAGACATCACTCTGTGGTTTGCAGCAAGACACAGCAGATCCAGAGAAGTTTATTCTACACACTCGGTTTTTTACCCTTTTGCCGCATGCTGCAGTGACTTTTATACCAAACAGAAAAGCACAAGACACATGTGGAGAACTTGTGTTCACAGACGAGCCAATTACAGCGTCCGGCCACATTGTTTAGTCGCAGGTTGGAGGTTTGATCTTTTTCTGAAGTGAAGGCCTGAAACGAGACTGTCTGATTTGGCAGCTTCTGGTTTATATTAGCTGCCATTGAAAAACACAGTTGTGATTCTAAACACAACATTTTACCATTTAAATATCATTGATTTCTGTAAATAGTCACTTTGACCTTCCTCTCTCTTCCCTCACTTTCATTCTTCTTTGTTCTCTTTGCAGTTTGATCTCAGTTGTGACAGAATTTGAGGGAATATTGCAAATTCCTGACAAACCCTGACCTCACGCACTGCATGAATGGAGGTGGGGGGGGCCAGAGGTGCGCTCCTGACTTCATAAGCACATCCTGGGTTTCTCCTTCACTTTCACGTCAGGAGTCCTGGAAAGGGCACGAGTGCAAGAGTTTACTAATGCAAACCAGGTCAGGGGCAGGGGAAAGAGGGAGTGATGAAAACAGGAAGAAGAAGAAGGAATTTATTAGACGTGAAAATACCACAGATGTAACAACCTCCATGTTAGAGTGCGGTTACCTAACCGAGGGCTGTCGGGTTCCAGTTGGTTACGTTGGCTGAACAGATATCTTACTCTGCACACGTCTGTGATGGGCGAAGGGACAAGTTAACATTTACTACATCAGGCTCAAGTCGGGTTTGGACACACAAAGAAAACTGCGCTGGGTTAGTTGTTCCTGTTTGGTCATTTAAAACCTAAACCTTGTGTTACAGAATAGATCAGTGTAAACTTGAAATGTGTATAAACATTCATTAATTTCAAAACGGCGCCTCCTGCCCCCCACAAGTCTGTGTGTGGCGCCTATTTCTTTGGTAACACGATAAGGCAAATATGTCAAAACATATGACTGAATGTTCGGGGGTGTGTGTGTGTGTCTCTGTGTGTTCCTTCTCACACACAGCATATTTGCTCGGAGTATGTTTGTATGTTGTAGCCGTGTGGCTGCGGGTGTCCGACTGCTCTGCGGCAGACTGGGTTTCACGCACTAAGGACTGTGTCATAAACACAGGGAACTGGCTGGATGTGTTTCTCACTTACCCCAGGAAGGGTCAC